>NC_031776.1:13019652-13132556 GCF_001522545.3 Parus major | reverse complement strand
CCCGTTGGGCGCGCGGGGGCCCGTTGGGCGCGCGGGGGACGGTTGGGCTCGCGGGGGACGGTTGGGCGCGCGGAGCCGATCGCTCGATCCCCGCGGAGCCGATCGCTCGATCCCCGCGGAGCCGATCCGCGGTGCCGATCCCCACGGAACCCATCGATCCCTGCGCTGCCGTTGCCCACTGAGCGGGTCCGCCCGCGCCGGGCGGTGGCCGGCGCGCTCTCGGCGGGCGCTGCTCGCGCTCCAGGCAGCTTGGGGCTGCGGTTCCTTCCGCAGGTAAAGGCGCTGTGGGACGTTCCCTGTTCCGATCACCGAAAGTTTCTGTTGTCAGCAAATTGCCAAATCCTACCGAAACCCTCGGTCGTGTATCCCGCTGATCCTGGGCCAGCCGCTGACCGTGGCACCTCGGCTACGCTCTTGCCCCCGCTTCTCACCCTACCACAGCTTCAGGGACGAGATCACCGTTTTTAAAGTTATTTACAAAATGGGATAAACGCATTGCTTGCTACTACAAGTAGTGCTATAGGAGAGGAGATTCGCTAAAGTACAGTTTTTTTGCCTGGAGGCTCCAAGCTACAGCAGTGCAGGAGAGGTAGCATCCACGCTACCTTCCGCCGGGAACGTGCTTCTCCCTGTGCTACACCCGCTGTCTATTGTGACAGAGCACAAGCATGCCTTACATCAGCGTTTATCTGTCAGTATTTGACAGGCAAAAAACTTCAAGAAGTTAAAGTACAGTATTTTCCATGAATGTGAACAATTATGCAAAATGATGTTTGTTTTACTGCTGTAAGTACTAATTTACCAATGAGAATACAGGCTAGGTCAATAGCAACGTGAAGATCTGTTTAAAATACAAGCTAGTACATGGAGGAAATTATTTTCATGTGTACATGCAATTAAGTAATTTGAAAAACAAAGTTCACCTATATAATTCTAACATCTAAAATATTTGCTATATGAATTCACCTTAACATGTAATCACTTACAAATTCTGGACAACATAATAAAATTTTGCCAATTAACAACATCCTAGACAAGCAAAGATCAAAGTATGGATGCAGAAATATATGAATTATCAATATGGAATAAAAATACGTTCATTGATCACCAAGAGACTACAGTAGTCTTCTGGAAATAAGATGTTTTTAATCCAACCATTCCAAATTCTAGACTGCTACTGATACATTGTTTTATAGTTTGTGAAGTTCCACAATTAAGAGGTGCCTGGGCTCACATTATTTAGTAAAAGTGGTAAGTACTTCAGTTTTCAGCGCTGTTCTGCACATGCTGCATATCAGCAGTGAGAGTGAGCTGGCAGAGACCACGAATCTGATGTTATCAGCAGGTTTAGACTTTGTCTGCAGGTTGTATTAATCCCACCACACTTTCCTACTGATCCTCTGTGACCCTGAAGGGATTAGAATGACAACACCTCCCCCAGAAGCAGACCTGAGATGGCTGGAGGAAGCACAGGGAGTCCATGGGCAATGCAAGGAGCAACTTGGGTGTGCCGTGGCCAGGTTCCTTATGGTAGCTCCATGGCAGCTGACCCAGAACAGAAGCACTGCCAGGTCTCACATTATGCACTGCTGCAGCTGAGGAGCTGCATGGCCATGAAGTGTGCAAACTTCATACACTTAACTATGAAATTCTCTCAGATGGAAAAATAGGCTGCAGCTGACTACTGCAAACTCTGATTTTGGAATGTGGAAATATTATTCCCTTATATCAAACTTGCTAAGTTGTCCCTGAGCCTGTGCAGAGTATGGACAACAGAGTTAATTTAATGTAGGGTAGTGATCAGAGCTAGCCCAATTTGGATCTGTGTGCATCCTACTGAACCACTATCCAATTAGAGACATAAGTTACTAATGTAAAATCATCCCCCAGGCCAAGGAAATAGTACATACCTGCAGACATTGGGAAAGGTTTTCAAAGTACAGCAAATTTAGTCATACATCTGCCAATGAAATTAACAGGTAATGAATTTAAAAAAAATAAGTGAAGACTTTTGAGTAGGTTAAAAGGTCAGCTTAAATGTATAACTGCATTGAAATAAAAAAATATAAAATGGATCATTTTTGAAATCAGGGCAATAATTCCATGGCTGTCGACCCTTTCTTCTCCCCAAATGCCATCTAACAATCTCAGTTTTACTTATAGTTAAGCACTGTTGGCAGCTGAACTTAATTTAGAATCCTTCAAAGGTTTTATTTTCTGTATTTAAATAATTTTGAATAAGAAAACATAAATAAGCAAAGGTTATATAGGCTTCTGGATCATTAAACAGTTGGGGGAATTTCCATGCAAGGTACACCAAGGAAGGGCTGGAAATATGAGGGTTCAAAATTAACAAAAAACTCTCATCTTGATTGTTTTGTTGGACCTAAGAAAGCTCAATGACTCATGCAGTAGAAATTTCACATTTTGGTGAAGACCTGCTGGGTCTCACCCAGACTGTCAATCAAAACTATATGTGTGTGCATATATAGGTACATCTGTATATCTATGCAACTATCCCATCATGGAACCTCAAGCACTTAGCAAGGAGAAGAGCAGTCTGACTCTTTTCACCTGCTTCTTTATGAATTTCTTTTGCCAGCTACAGAGTTCAAGACACAAAGTCATTAAAAAGCCTTTCATGTTCATCAATAGCTTGCTCAGACTATATTGTATCTATTGTTGCTCACCTAGCTATAATGGCATTTCCAAATGGGAATTCTGACAAAGTATTACAGTATTTCTTAGGAACAGGTATACCACCCATAGCCATTAACATCAATAATTCAGCCCATCCATACTTACGTTAAAAATGTCTTCTTTCAGATCTTACCTACTGTTCATAAACAAGAATGTCTTGAAGGGCTCCTGACCTTGCAGCAAGTGGTATGATGACAGGAGTAGCCTGGAATAGAAATGCAGACTTGTACAAGAGTTTCTGAGGTTTCAAGCCAGCCGGCATGATACATAATCCATTGCAGAAACTCCTCATGTTCTAGGTTAAGGCTACTAAGCTTTCTCAGGGCTACTGTTCAATGGGAAGGCTGCTGCTATTTGCATGGGGGAACAAGTTTGGGGGAGCACCAGCACAAACACTGAAATGAAAACACTGTTTTTTGAACCCATTTAATCAGTGTAAATGAGAAAAAATTTTACTAATTCCAGCTAAAGTACTCCTGAATTACAGTGGGATGACAGCTCTGAATCCAAAGCACTGAATGTCTGTGAATGAAAATATAACCACTCTTTTCTTTATATGCTTTCCTTTCACTCCACCTCTAAGAACTAGAGAAACATTCATTGTCTTTTTCAGGTCATGAGGGAATAAGTTTTCCCTAGAGCCAGAAAGGAAACCTTGATCTTAGCCAAATTCTGAATTCTGCTCTCATCAATGCCAAATCTGTCCTTTGCTTGGGAGGGGATTTCACTTTTATTATTGATACTCTTTTTATGGGAATGTCAGCATTGCAAACTAGCAAATAATCTATCTATAGCCTTCATTATAATTCCTTTTAATGAATACTCAAACAACCCCACAACAATATCTCAATAAATCAGCATGGCTAAGACATGCCAAAAAAACATTTCTTCTTGACCCTCAAATCAATCAGCTTATGCTGCTGAAGCAGGAAGCTTGTTTGTCCCCTGCATTGTTGTAATCTAGTGCATACAGCTGCAAATGTTGTCTTTGCTCACAAAGCTTCTTAAATCCCTTTTTTAATTCTACTAAACTCTTTGCCTTGATGACTGCCCATGACAATTGGATTCCATAGACAGAAAATATACTGTGTGAAATCATATTGAAAACGTGTTCTGGAAGGTTTTGCTCCATGAATTGGGGCATAGAGGCTGCAATTAGCTGACTTCACTACACACTTGATGAAATTTCATCTTATGTGAAATCCCCCTTGCCTCCATGATCTCTGTACCCTCCATTACTCTTTATTCTGCACAGTTAACTTTCTGGTTCCTTTTTAAGTCCTCTGAGGCAAACCCTGGCCCTCATGAATGTATGTGAGCACCTGTGCAGCCATGCACATAAAAATAGGAAAGGAACAACACACATAAAGATTAGGATATTCCAACATACAGGGCACCACAGGGACTCTGTGGACTCTCCTCCCAGGCTGAAGTCAGTAATTGATTTTAATGGGAGCAGGGCTGAGCTAATGCTGGCACTTTGGAAAATCCCACCCAAGGGATTTGGTGATATTGAAAGTGCTTGAGGCAGGTTAACTGCAGGCATTTCCACTAATGGGGAATGGCGCAGTTGTCTTTATTAATTTTCCTTCTCCAAAGTGTAATTAGAATATATATATATTTATATCCTTAGGAACAAAATAATATAAAATGCTTCTATTTCTAGAGACTCTTACTGAGAGGCAAATAAATGAGTGATTTTCTGCAGCAGAGTTACAGGCCTTAAGATCTATCACACTCCCCAAGAATCTATTAATACTTTCTTGCTGCCCTTCTTTTTCCTTCAGTTGACTTAATAGGATTACAAGGGAAATAATGTCAGTGTGGGTCCCAATCACAGCAGATGCACTGGCTATTTGTAAAGCAAGGTTTTTCATCAGCTTCCTGGAGACAGGAGAACCAATTCTTTTCTATATGACCGTACCTTTAAAACCAAGAGAAAGAAATTTCAGTGGTAAAGATGAATTGGAAAATGGCCATTAAAATGGGAAAAAAGAAGTGACACGAACTGGAATGAGGTGCCAAAAACAGGAAGGGGCATGATGTAAAGAAATGCTAAAGTAGAGGACATTTTCTCTGTTTTGGTCAGTTTTTGGAGAGGTCACTACAGGATAAGTGTGGTCTAAAAAAAGAAACCAAAGCTATGGCAACAATTTTGCAAACAACTCTACAAATAAATACAGTCTTTAGCTGTCTCTGAAAACTATGAGATTACTCATTCATAAAAAACACTGAAGTCCTGGCACATTATTCACTTAAAATACAAATAGTGGTTCTTTTTCATATGTTTATTCAAACAACACTAGAATTTTAAGCATAGTGGCAAACATCACCACTTGAAAAGATCTCACTGCTATAGTGTAATGGCAGAGATTTGGTCATTAACATCACAGTGAAAGGACAGCAGAATACTGGAAGATTTTCAGTCTTGAGAACCACTGTTTTACATAAAAGAATCAAATCCACAATATGTTTAAAATATTGAGGGAGATGAGTGGCAGAGTGGGGTGGGAAAAGAAACTCAGTTTGTCTCTACTTGCTACTTCTACTTTGTGATTCAATTTTTTCCTGAAAAGTACATCTTTTCTTGGTATGGCCTTCTTGATATGACTTTACTGCCTCTCTAGGTATAAAATCTGCGCTCAATACCAAACTGGAAGAGCTGCAGGATAACTCAGGGGCCTACATTAGGCATTTCTCTGGGTCAGGCTGGAAAGCACTTCTCAGAAGATCTTTGGTGTTCATGTTATCTACTCTATATTACCATTACAGAGTAAGGCATGAAAAAAGCAACAAGTAGTCATTTACCTTTCAGATTACTTTTAAACTATTTTTACTTCCTACATGACAACATTTTCCCATTTTACACTGAAAATTCTTTCATCTCACTTCAGAAATGACATCTGCTTACTGAGGTAGGAAAAGGGCATTTTAAGGTAAATGTTGAAAATTTTGAAATGTCCTTCCAGACCAAGTACTTTATAGTTAATGCAATTAATGCTCATTACAGAAAAATTGCCTTCTAGATCTGTTTTAATAATTCTTAAAGTGCAAATGATTTTATCAATGTGCAATAGAGTTATCAGTTACATTGCTGCCTGAAAGAGGACTGAATTTTGTATCTTCAAAATACATCACTGGAAATCCAAAAGACTACATTTAGTTTCCTTTCTTTACAGAGGGAAATTCAGTCAAACCCATTTCTGCACTGGCCATAATTGCAGGGGGAGCTTTGTGTGGATGCACTGCAGCAACGTGACACAGTTTCTGGAGCTGCAGAGATAGATTGACACATCTCTGGTATAGTCAGTACTGGCAGTGGTTTGTTTTTCCAGTTACTATTAACTGGTTTTCCCCAGATATCTTCAGCCCCACCTACTCCTCAGTTCTCATGCTGGAAAGTGACCTGCTAGAATAGACTTTTCATTTCAGGAGACAGCTGGAACTAATTAAGTTGCAAGATCTGGTAGAAAACGCAGCTTTCTCCAGAAGTTCTGTCTTTTAACTGTACCAAATGTTACAGAGCAAAACGATTTTATTCCTGTCATTTTTATGCATATATGAAATATTTGACATATATTTTGTAAAGCATACATTAGGATTTACTGGAATTTCTGTTTTGACTGCTTAAGTGACATTGGCTGGACTATTAACATTTTTCAAAATAAGTAGTTTAAATTGGTGCAGTTGGTCTTTCAGTGAGTGACTAAAAATAGTTGCATAAAGTTTCAGATTCTTTTTTTGAACAGCTGTAGATAACTGGATGGTAGATTTTTGAACAGTAAAGTTTTATTTTACCATTTTTATTATTGTACTTTGAAACTTCTACAACTTATTTTAAAACTCCCATTCTGAATTGAATAGTGGAAAATAAACATTTTTGTATGTTTAATGTGGTCTGTATGATGCTTCTGGACTTATTAGAGAGAGCTGTCATGACTTTTTGAATAATTTTAGTGATGAGGTAGGAAGAATTAAATGGCACTTCAGAATAACTTTAAAGATTTTTATTCAAGATTTGATGAGCAAAAATACAAGCAATCCTCATTAGTAATTCCTTCAGAGAAAATTTTCTTCTTGAATCTTAATGTGTACTTTTGAGGTAGATAACTTGGGAGCACGTGTATAGGAAAATTCAACTGCCATAGCTATCAGTAGGATTTCTCTTAGTCTGAGACACAGGTACAGAGTTATATACAGATCACCCATATTCATAATGTATGTTTGCATGTAATTTGTTCTCAAGTACTCAGGGATTACCTTTAACTAAATGAAGAGTGGGATTAAGTGAACATATGGTGTTAAGAAAGCCGAAAATAAAATCCCCCTCCATCTTACTCTACCACACTTATATTGCTCATTAGAGGATTACTTCTAAGTCTGTGTGGACAAGCTTTCTGAGGAAGGAATTGAAAGGCATAAAGTTTCACAGGTTATGAGACAAATCCTGCAAAATTTTACTGTCTAAGCGAAAGGTACTGTGTTTCAAATCTTGAAACTCATTTTTCACTTGTACTGTATCAATGTGTACATGTAGAGAAAGAGAAGACCCAGTGGATTCTTTTGACTCATGTTAAGCAGGTTTTCTGCAAGTCACACTACAATCATAACTGTATGCTGCCTTCTTATTAAACATATTTTTATAAATGTGACTGGAAAGCCCATAAACCTACACTGAAGTAACAGATTGTCAATCAGAAAAATCTATGTATGTATTTAAAAAAGTTATTTATGAAATTAGATTTAAACCCCATGATTTTCCTGATTACTTACCTGACAAGCTTAAAACAGATATGAAAAATCTTGCAACATCTATTGTATATGCCAACAACTAACAAACTGAATAACACAAAAGAACTTCAAAGGACAGAGCCCATGGCCCCCAGTAACTCTATGGTTTTGTATCTAGCTAGTATAGCCCAGTTCATGCTTACCAACCTCAGTGAGTTCTTCTGGTCACCTTGGAAGCACCTTACTGGCACTTCTTTTTCTTGAGCTGTGTATATGTTTGTATTTGTGATTCTGCTGTCCTGTTACTCCCTTGTGTGCCTCCAGATCCTCCCAGAGGTCCATTAATGTTAACCAATTTGCCCAGCACAGTACACCCTCTTCACAAAAGCTTCAAATCCTTGTAAAACACATCAAAATCTAACCATCTCTACCACTTCTACTGATTAGTTGTCCTCCTATAACTACAATCTTCTTTGTGTTCTCAAACAAAGTCTCTGGACCAATCTTGGAAGCCACTGCATGGTCCCTTTACAAACCTTTTCCATATATACTCCATTATAATGTCTGTAAAGTTGATAACACCACAGAAGCAACCAGTAAGAATACAAATGTCTCAGAGTAGCAATCTTACAGTAATGTAAGCAATGCTTACAGTGCACAAAATCTATGTGTGCAACCGCCTGTTTTTATTTTTGCTGTTCTTGTCCTTCCTTTCCTATTTCCTCTACAGGATATTTTTCCACTTTTTTCATTGTGTCAAAACTCATTTCAGCTTTTTAGTAAAACATATGTCCCCTGTCACATATGTGTGAGTATCTGGCATAAACAAGCGCTGAGAGCAGAAGCAGGACCTGGGTTACCACACCCCTACTGCTGCCTGTGCTGTCAATACTGACTCAGGCAGCAGGCAGCAAATCCCAGAGATCCAGGCTGCATCAGCTGTACAACAGACTGGCTGCCCTAACAACCAGTCTGTGTGAGCAGCACACCTGGTGCCCTTGGACACAGTGGGCACCTGGTCTGGTTAAAGTGGCCAGCCTGGAGACCCCCAGCTACTGGGCTACCTGGCCAGAGTGACAGCTCCTGCAGGGCTGCTTCAGCAGCTCCAGAAAAATAGCTCCATCCATCTAACTCTATCAGGACAGAATCTGTGCACAGGAGCCTGAGGTCTGTTACAGTACAATAATAAATGCTAAAAAAAAAGCCTGGTCTTTTAAGGGATTCCCCCTGCTGATTTACAAATGCATTGGGGAACATTTAAGGTGACAGGCTGTGCTCAAGTCTCACCAGAAACGGGATGTGAGCTGCAGCTGCAGGACTTCCCCAAGGCAGGTTGTGTTGGGGTGGCAGTGGGGGTCACAGCTCTGTAAGATGGGCTGCATGTCTGCTGTAGCAGGCAGGCATCCTGTCCTGCCTGCTCCCCTGCTAGGACTGCGGAGCAGGGCATCGAGGGGTGGTACCAGGCCCCTTGAAGCTGCAGGAGGATGTGGAAGGCTCTTAATGCACTGGATGTGGCAAAGCTCTTAATGCACTGGTTGCTTCCTGAGAAACTCTCCTCTACCACAGCCAATAAATGTTGGCGAGTAGGGTCTGTGTAGCTGGGCCAGGCTGGGGAAGTGAAGATTCAAACTGCAGCTGCATCTCCGTTAAATAGTTTATGAGTGGTCCTCACTTTGGGTTTTGTTTCACAACCAAGCAGAAACCGGCCCCAGCAGCAACCCATATGTTCCTGTTTCTTTTGTTTGCTTGGGCATGTATATGGTACAGGTTTACTTAGGATCAAGCTATGACTATGTCATGTGCTTGTTGTGCGCGTTGTCAAAGACATGAGACTGAGCCCAACACCTGTGTTTAAAACATTATAGCTGTGTCTGAAAAGTCAGAGAAATGGGCATTCTGAGCTATTCTTACACCACTGTAAACAATTTTAGCTAGCTAAATAGAAATCCTGCCACTAAATACAGGTGTCAGATTGCAACCAGATTCTCAGCATGCCAAGCCCACATCACCGTTGTTCTAGATTTCCCTTTCACTGAATAACCTGGCAATGCCTCGTGTTAAGCAGTCGATAGCAGAACTGCTGTTACCTACTCCCTGCTCATCTGACTGCTCCTGTGTAGTTCCACCTTTCAGTGTGTGACAGTGGACTCTCAAGAATCCCAGGGCATACTGAAGGAAGAAGCATAACTTCTTTTCCAGATGAGAATGTACCCAGAGCCTGAATTACTGCTGCTCAGAAAGCTGTGTGCAGAACAGTGTAGGTATTGAAGCTCAGATTTGTCCCTTGGAAACAAATGTCCTCCTTTCAAAAAAGATAATTCTCCTTCTACCACATCCTTTGGTCTCCAAAACATCCCTAACCCCACCTACTCTGTCCCCATCTTCCCTTTGCTCTCTGTAAGGTATGTCTAATCAATTTCTTTTGACCCATTTTTTGACAGCTTCATATGCATAATTTGCTCCAGTGTGTAGGATCAGCCTATTTGCAGCCTTCTGTAAGTGCTTCCCACTTTAGGATTTCAAGATCCAAATGGCTCCCTAAGTGTTGATGTATTTGCTGCCTCCTTTGAACCTAAAGGATCCACAGGTGGCAATGAGATGTATGCAAGCAGCACATGCTGCTAATTCTCTCTCAAAGTCTAAGATTAAGGCTAAATCAAATGAAAGCCTGTGCCATTATATGAGTATCAGTCAGAGAAAGGAAATTTTGACAGCATTTATAACTCAAACATACAAGTGAGTGTCCTTGAAGGAAAGTATTTTGGTCACCATGGATAATGCTGAGCTAGTGTAAGCTACATGGATTAAAGCATATTTATTTTCCTATGCATTACTTTTCCCTGCAGTAGGAAGTGTTTTAACAGTTGGTAGATTCAATCTAGCACAGATCTGGCACACAGTTTCCTGCTACATCCATTCCTGCTCCTTTCTGATCAAGAGTCATGTGGGATTAGCACAATAAATCTAGACTGTAGCAGAGGAGCAGTGTTCATTTTATCTTTTTTAGTAATGTTTTGTTTGTGATACAGTTCAAATATAGCTGGAACCCAGTTACTATGTATTTAACTTTGCCTTTCCTACTGAAATGCATAATCTGTACTAAAGAGAATACTTCTGCTACACAAATTCTGTCTCAGTATTAATTGTTGTATAAAAATCAGGTCACTTAAGTAGTATTTTAAATTTATGTGGTGGTGTTGTTTGCTTCTGCAAAATCAGCCTTAAGTGAATACTTACTACAGCATGGAAGATAGGGCTGGAAAGGGGTAAGCCAAGAATGCTTAAGGGTTCACTTCATGAAAGTGAGTTTCTGCTGAAGCTGAAGCAGAACTGCATGAAGCTAGAAGAGGTTTCAAACCTGGGTGCTTAAAGTTAGCAATCTATGTGTCAATGACTAAATGCAGTGGCCTGGTTTTCTGAAATGGTTGACAGGCATCCACATTCTCATTGAAATCAATAGGCATTGCATATGCTTAACACCCTGGAAAACCAAGCCACTTATATTTAGGAGTCAAAATATTTGGAGTTTAAATCTCAACTACTAGAGTTAAAAGTCTGAGTATCTAAAACCTGTTTTTAAGTAGGATGTCTGATCTAGTGCTAGAGGTTACATTTAACTAAGATAAATTATTCATATGCGGACCTTCCACCACTGCTTCCAAAAACATTACCCTTATACTGAGATACATTAGGTGTAGCCTAGGCCCCTAACTGAGAAACCTTATTTGAGAACTCTTCTTGGAAACCCTTTCTACAAAAATATTCTTCATGGATATTAGTTCTAACAGTCAGCATTTCCATTCAATTTGAATGTAATTGTTATCAAAGTGCTCTTTGGTCCACTTGGTTTAAAAGAAAGAATCAAAAAAAGCAGAAAAAGTGTCTGCACAGTTTCCATAGAGGTACCATTGCCCTCTGCAAAGGGCTGGGTGCCTGGAGTCTCAGTGCTCTGAAGCCCCGCTGTCTGGACTTCCATGTGGGGGAAGCCTGAGGGTTTGGGGGAAATCACCTCAAACATCTGCTCACAGGCAGGACTGAACTGACATAGTCATTCAATCACATTGACCAAGTCCCTTGCCAGTAAAGGCCTAGCCAAAAGCAAACACAGATAAAGCAGTTTCCTTGCTTCTAATCCATGAAATAGGAACCTTATTTGCTCCTCACTGCTTGGCCTGGGAAGCTAAACAGGTGATTTGCTTTTTTGGTTAACCATTACTATAGCAATTAGCTCCTCTTAAGGGTACAGAGGGAGAGGCACTGCTTTGTGTTTCCCACTTAGCTCTGGAAAAGTGACAAGGACCACTTTCAATCTGTCATTGGGATTTTTGTGCATGCATTTTTCATTTGTGCCTGAATCTTGTGCACAAGATTCCTTATGCCTCACCAGGAAAAATCATTATGCCACAGGGTGGAACTTGGCTTCATCTTTCCATTTGTCACATGGGGGATTAGAAGACAGTGCCAGTAGCCACAGCACTACTTCACAGTCACCACCATAGAGTCGATTTTCTCACCATTAAGGAAGAATATTGGGTTATTACTTCAAACACTCATCAGAGCATCACATGGAGCTCTGCTCATGGCTACAGTTTTATGGATGCAGAAACCAGTATTTTGGTTTTAATATTTGATATTTTGGCCTGTGTTTAATAAGGTACCGTAGGTACCAGCAGTCCCAGGTAAGTCTCTGCAGTGTTGTATAGCTGGCTTGGGTCCCAGCAGAAGCAGGAGCACAGCCACAGAGACAATCTCCAGATTGCCATTTGGTGCTAGTTTAAGTCAAAATCGTAATCATTGTGTTTCTGGAGTCCCAGTGATACTCTTGCAGCTACACAACTACCTTTAGTATGAATTTCCAGCATGTAGCCCATTATTTTGCATGCTAGAATATAAAAGGTCTCTTAAACAAATACAAGTTCTTTAAAAGAATTTATCTCATCACCAAACCTTATTTTGAAATGTCCTGGTAAATATGAGATCCCTACACACAACATCTTTGGTTTCTGTTTATTTCTCCTCCAACACCAAGACCTGGTGGTCACAGCCTGCTCTTCCTGATTTGTCTGGTGGAAGGAAACCAAGGAAAATCACTGCAATTCAAGATCTATTTTTGCAGGGTTTGAAAAAGGATTTAAATAGCAAGTACTACCAAGAGATTGCAGGGGTCTGAATCCTATTTTTTAAATATCATTTGGATAGTGCCTGTGGTATGGTCCTTTATGTTCTAGAGGCCAGAACTTCCCCAGCTGTGTAAAAAAATAGCTCTCAGAAAGCAGCTGTGTGTTAGGTCATTACTGTACTGTTCAGAAGTGGGGAAGGCTGGTGTCCATGCATCCTTCAAAGCCCTGACTCCAGCCCACCTGACATAAGAAAGACTCTGTTTTTCATGGGTTTTGGACCAGATTTTACCCATGAGCAGTAGTGAATGTCAGTGTGACCCAGATTCAAGAATGAGGTCTGCTGGGTACATTTTACAGGTAAATAGTGAGTACTAGTGGGGACCATGATAACAATGCAGGCTCCCTAGAGCAACTTCAGAGCACTCTGCATGACTGAATCTGCCTCAAGCCATGACCTGCATCTTCAGAAATCTTTCTGACATTGAGTAATTTACTCTTTCAATACATCTGCAGGGAAAACTCTAGATTATAGGAAAAGAAGTAGCAAGAGAAGCAGGGATGCATTTGGGCTGAAGAGCTGGAACTTTTGACGAGTGTGAAAAAAGCTGAGGGTGTACCTTCTCTGTCAAAAAACCACAAAAAACCAAAACCAGGCTTCTACTTACTTTTATCCACAAAGAGATTTTGTCTGAAAGCCAGAATTAAAACTCAAAACTTCCTGGCTTAGACCAAAACCCTGCTGTGGGATAGTGTTTCATTATAGAAGTTACTTATCTACCGAAACTATTTAAAGACAGGAAGTGTTATCTGTGGTTAGGATTAATCTTCTCTGTCACACAGTCTGTCTCCCAAATGAGAGATTAATGTGGAGTATAGCTTCCTGACAGGCAAGAAACATTGTATGGATTTTGTTAATTTCTGTGGGAAGAAGCAAAGCCAACTAAATTGCGCCATGCATTTCACGTTGGAACACTGTCAGCCAAAAATATCTCTGACTGCTCATTGTGCCAGACCTGATAGACAGAAATGGGCAAAGAAACCTCTATCACACCCCAGCATCCATGTCTACTTTGCCAACAAGGGACAGCGACCAAAACTGGACATGCAGCAGAAAGTAGGCAACTTCCACTTGTCCTGACAAACTTCAGTGCTCCTTCAAGAAAAAATTAGAGTGCAAGAAAAGCAGGGCACAACAGGGAGGTAGAGCAAACACATGGAATGTCAACATGGAATGGCAATATCAAAGATGCTGGTTGAGGAGCAGAGGTAGAATGGATGAAAATGTGACAGCTTGAACTGGCATTTGCTGCCTTGTGTCCTCAGTCCTTGAGGACTTGGCACCTTGACCACACAGAGCAGGCACCCAGACAGGGCACAGTGAGACCCGACTGCAAAACATCCTCTCTGGGCTCTTGTCATGCTGCCAAGTTGCAGATATAGTGCACTGCCCTTTGTGCACATTCACAGAGGAGAGGAACTTGTGTCAATAACCCAGGATAAGATTTTACTTGTTTAACTTGAAGGAAGGAGGTCATCACATACATCTTTTGTCTTCCCAGATGGGGCTGCCTTGTCTGCTTTGCTATTTGTATAGCCGTCTACACAGCTGAAATATTTGCATTTTTTTCCTGTGCCCTGCAGCCAGTGCAGAACTATTTGAGCTGGTAAAATGCCAGACTCTTACTCAGTTGTAAGACTGAGCTGGTGATCTAGTCAGCTTTGTTATGCTATTGTCAGCCACAGCAGCAAGATAGCAGACATCACCACCAAGATCATCAAAGAGAACATTCACTCTTAAAAAATTCACTCTTAAAAAATCCCACAACTGGATCATAAATTACAGCATAAATCTATTTCTAGCCTAAAATAATACCTATTATTATCAAAACATGTATCTGAGAAAAAGGTCAGGACTTGACCTGCTTGTTTTGGATGATATGATGTGCTGCTGTTGGTAATTATATGATTGGAGCCATATGGGATCTCCAGAAAATTAAGTGCTAATTATGCGTTAATGTGATTAGTTCATGTGTGCCTAATGCCTGGCTTTCCAGTGCTGATGTACAGTCTATTCCCCAGCAGATCAACTACATGTTAGAACTTCAGGGATAAATACAAAAAGCTGTTACTTGAAGACAAAGGGATCTGTGGCATGAGTCCTTTATTTTTCACCTTAAAATGATGATGAGGTTGTTAACTTCAATTTAGAATTACTCTTGTTTTAGTAGAGGATAGGATGGTTTTTCAAGTATAAGACAGTAGAACACTGTCTTGTGTGCTACAGCCTGAGTGTAACACAACAGGATCAACCAAGTGCAAACATCCCCTGTTTATCTTAGCAGGACATGTAAAGATTATTTTTTAATCCTTTGAGTGTGAGTGCTTTAAGATGGTATTTCTGAAATCATGAAAGGCTCATTGTGACATTAAGTATTGATTACTTACAACACAACTCACACAATGTTTTTGTGATATACTACTGAATTAAAACAGTTTGTATTTTCACTTTCTATTTTAAAGATCTCAAGTTTAAATGATCCAATGGGCAGCTTAGAGTTCTGACACACTTCTTGTCCTCAGTCGTCCTTATATACTGCTTGGAAGGGCTGGGCAGTGGCCAACATCCCTTCCAGTCACCAGTGACACAGGCTCAGACATGAGAGCTACATCAGAGCTGGCCATGAAACCACAGAGTAATCACACTGTCCACTGTGAACGGCTGCACCATTCAAGTAGAACTGCTAAATGCATTCGTTACATGTTGTGCTTGGAGAGTGCACTCAGGATCCAAAGGCACTGCCTGGCAGCTCAGCTTCACTTCATCTTTATAAAAATAAGGTGTATCTTCTATACTACAGTAGACATGACAACCAAAACCATGCCTCAAGACACAGCTGGTCTTCTCTGTGTTACTTTTTCCCTCTGTGCTGCTTTAGTCTTTTCAGACTGCTCCTTATGGGCAGCAGGCTGTGGATATGTGTTTCTTTGCAGATAGTACTGTTCCCTGCCTTTGAAGCACCCTCATGTTGTAGTTTGCTCTTTTCTTTATTTCTTCCCTTGTAAAGAGAGGGGTGGATGTTTTATAGATAAGGGCTGGGAAATGGCTGAATGTGTGTGTCTATGAAACATAATCAAACAAAATGAAAGCTGGGACTGACCCTTGAAATTTCACTGCAAACATTCTCATGCATGCAAGTGGCTTAGTTGACTTCAGAGTGGCTGCTAGTTCATAAAGGCTATCTGTGTGGAAGAAACAAGATGGACACTTTGTTTATTGATATGATAATGAAGCTAGTTTGAGGCTAATACATTGAGATTGTGATAAAGGATGTCTAAGAAAGAAAGCAAGTTCATAAAGTGTTTCATTATAAAGCATGTAGGGTATTATTAGCAGAGCAGCTGTAGCTTTTTATATCATTTCATAATGCATGTGATGTGGCATTTTGAAATTAAAACCCTTTTTATGGCTGTCTTTTGTCATGTACATCATGGTCAAGATCTCTCCGTTTCCAGGGCATTCTCCAACTGAGCATGCACTAAGACTCAGACACCTTTGAAGGGTAAGGACCTTAAAAGCACAAAACCATTTTCCAAGAAGAAAATTAGATGAGTTTGGCAGATTGAACTAACTAACTCTAAGGAAGAAACAGCCTGTGCTTTTGCATCCCTTCAGCGGAAGAGCTGAGACATTCCCAGGCGTGGCCCTGGCAAAGTCCAGTGCCCACGTATTTCTGGAATGAATGCCAGCTGCCTCCACGTCTTCTCACTCACACATTGAAACACTGTACAGTCAAAGCCACCAGGACTTGCAGAGAACCCTTCAAATGATCTCAGGAGAAAGTAATCTAGGACCCTTAGCTCCTAAATAAGAGACCTCTGAAACTGGACTCGCATTACTAGAGGACAAGGCAGCCTTTTGAATGAAGCACAGAACCTGAAAATTCTTTATGCTTTCACCCCTGAAGAAGCTCCTGGGCATTTTATCTCAGCCATTAATTCTTCCAAACAAAATCAATACAAATTTAGAACTCATCCTAATTGCTTTAAACAAAAAGATGGGCTTATGGAAGTACATAGCTGTAATATAACTTGTAGGTCACAGAAAGGGTAAAGGACTCCTGCCACTAGGTTTGGCCACAAAACCTGCCATCTTCCACCAGAGACATGAAGTGGGTTCCAGATCATTCTGTGAACTTGAGAGAACCACTGAATCATTTATTGGTTTAACTTCCTTCTCTATAAATAAGGAAATGTTTTTGCAGAGAGGGATTTAGCTTAGAGATGCGTGGAAAGCTCTTTCTACTCTGAAGGAAAATATGACTAATATATGACAATGTTGTGACATACACAAAAAAGCAGCAATAAACCCAGCTTCCCTGTAACAGTCTTGTAAACAGCACCTTCAGGTGGATATGCTAAAATCAACGACATCTTCATACATACATGTCCTTTTGAGGTACAGCTGACAAACATGACCCTGTAAAAACTTTACATTCCTATGAAAAACAAGTCTGGACACTGATAAGCAGTACTGGAAAATTACGCTTGATCTGGCAGACCAAGAAGCATTAGATTGTTAATCTCTTATCCCTTCAAAGATCTTGTCCACTTAGAAATGAAAACCCATTGTTACCAAAGCAAGGAAGCACCTTTTCATTGGATTAACTGCTGACTACCTAATATCTTTCATTCATATGCCAAAGCCTATGCTGCATTGTGCCTTCTCTTCTCCCTCCCAAAATACTGCAGAAGATAAAGTGAGCAACTGCTCCCTGCAAGCTTCTACTGCCTGCAGGCCATGCTCTCTGAGCCACCTGTGAAACCAGTCATTTTACCTTCTCTTATACTTCCTGCAGCACAAGGCAGGTTCATACAGGCTCCCCCAGTCTGCCCCTGCATATCTCTCTCTCCCCCCCTCCAACTGCAGCAATACCTTTGCCTTCTATGTTTGTTTGGGTGGGCTACAAACCAGCACAACCCTGCCCAGGGTGGCAGGGTAGAGGTCCAGGCATCGGTGCCTATTTTGGTACTTGCCTGTGTAGTTCAGGGACACCATCTGTCCCTTCCCTCACCTCTCCTAGGCTCATTCCAATCCCCACCCACCCGCACCTTAATCTAGTATCTGGCATTTAGATTTGACTGACTTTCAAATTATAAATGGGTCAGGTCATTTAGCATAGACTGATAGGTTGCGATTGCAATTCTTCGCGTGCTGAGTCACCCTGGCAGCAGATGTCATCTGCTTCTTGTTTGAAGGAGAGGCACACAGTAAATTAAAAATGCAATATGCACTGCTAAAATCTTAAACAGCTGTATTCAGCAGAGATGAGTGGGAGTTCAAGACAGTAAAATTACAGGGGGTTCTACTATGAAGGCAAAAATTCAGGGGGAAAGCTTTTGTGTAAGCACTTAGTTCAGTTACCCACGTGTGCTTCAGTCACTGGCTAAATATAGAACACCCAAACTACTGGAAAAGCAAAGAAAATGGAGACCCAGGAAAAATAAGCCACTGATGGTGATTCAGGAAATACTTCTGAATTAAACCATTCCACTGCAGCCTTTGTAATGTTCTCAGAAGACCACAGTTGTAAAAAATGAGTCATTCCTGGGCTTGAGTGTAACATTGGCTTGACATTATTCACCAGGGATTGCAAGGGATCCGTGTGGTAGTAGGGTAAACTGTGTTTGTTTTTAAAGACATGTATAAAAATACACATCACTAGAAAATCAAAGCAATAACCACAATATACCAAAGACTTTCCATAGGAGGCAGAGAGCCTAATTCTCTGAGAGCCAGTGGCCCCAGCTGCTCTCAGAGCTGAGAACGTCACTCGCTGTCAAGACCTGACCCAGAAGAAAGGAAATCAGGGCTGCATTTCATTATTTTGGCACAACAGACTTCAACAGCTGCAACTAGGGTTAACGAACTGCAAGTCAACTTCCAGAGGCACAAACCACATCAACCTTCCCTCAGAATCAGACACATTTGTTTCCCCAAAAATCTATCAAAATCATTACAAAAACAAGGTCCTTTGTATGTGGCTCAAGCTGCTGGAGGGGAAAAGGCACCCTGAGTAAGCATAGGTCAAATGGGGTTAAGCTTGCTTTTTTCCAAGAGTTATCTGGAAAGGATTAGAATTTAGCAGCACCACTGGCCACCAAATGTGCTCAGATATCTCAGCTGAACTCTTGGCATCTTCCAGCAAAAAGATTGTTTTTTGTTCCTCTATTTGTTCTCATGTATGTTTACGGTAGTTACCCGGCAGTTGACATTGGAAAAAACCCCCGTACTTCTAGACTTGTATTTGTTGAAAAGAGGAAAGCTTTACTGAAATAATTGCCTCGTTTTCACAGGAAAGAAATCAGTAGCTTTTTACTGGACTGAATCTTCTGTAAGTGCAGCCTGTTGGCTGACTAGCTAGGTTCATGGTTAGAACCCTGTTGCACTCCTCCTACACTGCAAATCCTAAAATCATAAGTTTTTAACCTTTAAACAGTCATATTTGTAATTGTAAATATCATGTCTTCTTCCTTTCCCTTTAAATCACCTCCAGCCTGGTATCACATTCCAATTTCAACAGGATTTCAGGAGAGAGCGGCTGAGCACTGTTTTGTCTTTTACAGCCTTTAAGACAAAGATTTCAAAAGTTTTTATAAGATTAGAGATTTGTAGGGCTAAGTAGGGGATTTGAAATACCTAGTTCCAATGAACAAATATTTGAGGCAGTAATTTCCCAGAAGGTGGCTTGGAAAAGCCCTCCATATGACAAAGAATCCTCCACCCCCCAAAAAAAACCTGGGAGACTCACATGGATGAGGTTTGTAGAGGTTCCTACAGTTTGACCTTACATCAGCCCACCTCTACACTGCCCCTGCAGGAGTCAAGCCCCTCACAGGGCTTCCTGTGTGCTCTTGGGAGGCAAATTTCACATGGTGGAACTGGAAAGCACTTCAGATCGTACCATAAGATTTGGATTATTTTAATTTTGTAGGGTTTTCTTTTACTGAGATCTATTAATTAGCACATTCTACTAGACTGGAGGAAAAAAAAAACTTAAAAAAATAGACTCCAGGGAACTATCTCAAATTAGCTCATGGATGACTTCTGTCTTCTTTTTCAATGATATTTGCTCTTTGAAAGCTTGGGAGTCTGTTTCATGTTTACCAAAATGAAAGCTATTATATCACTGAAATCAAAGACCTTGTAAGTAATTTAAGAAGATGAGCAACAGTCTTCTTCAAATGGTCATGGATTGCATGCTCCTGCCTGTGAAATTTCTCTGGAGAGAATGGCACAGTCTGAAAACTTGCCTTAAATTTCCATCATTTTATTCTGCCAAGGGCAGGACAAAACTGGCCACAGAGACCTCCTCCTGCATGGGGCTGTAGTTGCTCTCTCCCCCACAGCCTGGGCAGAGCACTGGAATACAGACTCCTTTGCTCAAAAGTGGTTTTAAATCAAGCTGTGTACAGCAGACAGGAGGTATTCATATCCAGCATTTTGCTTTTAGGCCCATCCTGAATACAAGGATTTTTCTTTAAAATACAGTATTTGAATTTAGTAATGAACAGTACATGTTAAAAATGACTATGTCAGTTTGCAATACCCTCCCTATATCTGTATTATCAGGGAAGAAGTGCCCAGGAAACAAAGCCCTGGGCTATATTCAGTCCTGCTGTTAGCCCTTGCATCCTCATTTTATCTGATTATTTAGTTTGCAGCCCAGAGTACAAGCCTAATCAGAACTCCCTATCCTCACTGCTTATAAAACTTCCTCTGCTTCCTCTCCTTCTGTAAGCTTTACTCTAAAAAAAAAAAAGAAAATTAGAGGGTACAAATACTCTCCTAAAAATGCAAGTTGCCTGATCCTTGCTACCTTTTAAACGATATGGGGCAGTGGGAAATCACACTTCTAGCAATCCGGGGAAGTAAATAGGAGTTTAGGGCATGTAATTCTGTCTGATGGCACTAAGTCTGTCTTTTGGCTTAGTTAAGTCAACAGAAAATGTGTTTGGCACAGTATTTGTTGTGATTTTCTCTCATTTTCATTGCTATTTAGACTTGGTGCCTCCATGCATCTGTTTTTAAAGAGCCAATGGGTGATTTTTCCACATTTTTTCAGCTCTCAAAGCTAGATCACTGCAGCTATTTTCCTTGAATGGGTTTTGTGCTTATGGACTGTTGACTACCTTCTTGATCTGGTCTCCTGCCAGTGTGACTATTTTTGTCAAGGGATCTCCCTTTTGTTGTGGTGCAGGCATTGCTGGTGGGTGCTGGGAGGTTTCTAGATGTCTTTTGTGAAGTAACCAGTGGTGTCAAAAAATAGAAGCTCAGGCTACTCTGAAAACAGCCTCCACTCTCAGTAGCAAATGTGAGACAAATACAAGGTCAATTGTCTGTTTCCTTGTGAAAGGTCTTAAAAAGAATATAGAAATTCAATCAGTGAAGAGTTGAGAGAGCCCCTAGTGTCAGCAAATTGGGGAGGTTTATGCAATGTGGCTCAGTCACTCTTGATCTCTCATGTTTGCAAGAGTCCTCTTTGCAAGACTCTCTGTGCAAGAGTTCTAAGAGATTATGTGGTTCTCAACAAATTAAAATATCCAGTAAATTAGCCCTAACTACTGCTTTCAGAGACTGCTTGCTTCTCTTCCCTCTTGTCTCTCTCTGACAAAACCAACATGGTCAAATTTATGATTTGAAGTTGGAGGCCTTATTTTAAATTGAGAGCCATTTAAACCTTTAGCACAAGAAAAACTGGCCAGCAGAGTCATGGGTTTATAGGGCAGCACCAGAGGTAGCACACAAAGTATCCAGCATTTCAAACAGCTCATTCACAAAAATCTGTGTACTGCGTTCTGGAGGGATTCAAATCCTATTTGCCTTTTGGGAGTTGTCACATTGAAGCCAATTGGATTAGTCATTTGTTTGAGGCAAGCAGGATTTAACCCTCCAAGAAACAAAATGGATTTGCTAAATGAAAGGGATTAGTTTTTTCTATGTAATACTGTGATAACAAAACAAGAAACAGCAAAAAGAAAACAAAAGACATCTCTCCTCATTCTTTTTTTGGGTGCATTATGAAGCAAGAAGTAGAAGAGGACTCCTCTGTGCTTTATGCATCTTAATTTTAGTTAATCAACATCTTGATTTCATTTAAATCAGCATGCAAGTGCCAGCGGATGCTTTTCAGTATGTAGGTCATAACAGGCTAAATTGGTTTTGGAGGGTGGAGCTCCTCTCTTGTGTTTGAGACAGGGTATACTGTTTGGCCTTCGGCCCAGAGTAATCTGTAGTGGATTTAAAGTTGGACATAGCTTCTGATCTGTCAGTGCTAGGGGCTGGTAAACCAACTGCAGGTATTTGTCATTCTTGGGATGTACTGATATGGGAAAATAGGCTGCATATGATGATGGCTTACAACGTAACAGATCCAGCCTTTAGCCCTTTCTTGGAAGTGAAATAAAGTTTACATTCAAGGTTTTAGTCTGAGGTAGCACTGGATTCATTCAGCACAGAAGGAAGAAGTAAATAGGCAACATGTCCTTTTGTACTGGGAGAAATTTCATCTCCTGGATCAGCACACATGAGAGAGGAATGGTGTTGTTTAATAAATGAAAAGCCTCTGCATGGCTGGAGTTGAAGAAATTGCAGCCACACTGCACTACAACTCTCAGCTTTTGACCTTCCTTCCCCAAGACTGAAGACACTGAGCATTCCTAGATTTCCAAGGTCTTCCTGCAAGATGCATATGCTCCCAGATGCATCCTCTATCACGGTCAGTGCATAATGGGCATCCACTCATGAGCTCTGCTGTGGTGGCAGCCCCAGATTTGATAAGCTGGGCTCTGACAGGCAGTAGGAGACAGATCCAATCCTTCCCCTCTCTGCTTTTATTGAAGCAGGGAGTGGCAGCTCCTCTACAGCAAGCCTCGTGGGCAGGGGATACAATCCAGGCTGAAAGCAACCACCAGATTCAGACAGTGGTCTGCCTGGTAGTCTCTGCATTTATATCCTTATGTGGCTTAATGATTCCTTTTTTTTGCTAGACCTGTGTTCTATCATGAAATTGTTTCTCTTAGCACTTACAGTCTCTTCTGAAATCTTGAAACCCCAAGTAAAAATGTGGGGCACATCTGTATCACATGTAATGAAAATTCTCTATGGGATAGGAATAAGCCTTTACGGCAAAATGAAATTTATGCTTCTTCTCAAGACAACAAACAATATTCAAATGAGTGAAATGAGAACCTGGCAGAATTATAAGGAGCTCTGTTTGGAAGATCCCATACAGATAAAATGTCCTTATCCTCGATCAATTTACGTAACAGCAGTTAAGCAGAGAGAGGAACAGTCTGCAGCCTTTCAATATGAATGTTTCTGAATCCAACCAGTATGAATCTCTTACTGATTACAATGCTATCTTTGAATTAGTTTTTGCTCCTGCCCAAATTAAGGGATACCCAAAAGAGGAGTGGCTTCATAGTGGACAGTCACTTCCATCAATGCTAAAAAGTTCTGAGTGTTCACCAAGTCCAAGATTCACACAGGAGGAGGCAGCATATATGGGGAAGAGATTTATATGTACATTAGTTCTCTACATAAATCTGTCTCCCTCCTGAAAAACAGCTGTGAGCTCCACTCACTCAGGGTAACTGTAAGACACACAGGGTGGAAGATTTATTATTTATTTTAAAACTTCAGCAATGATGTTATTCACCTGCTAAATGACAGATCTCTTGCTAGCAAGGATTTCATGTTCAACCAGACTGCTATTTGAAGTAGCCTGAAAAGTTTGCAATCTGCTATGCAAATAAGAGAAGGAGAAAAAAGTTTGCTCAGTGGCAGCTGTAACCCATGAAAAGCAAAACAAATTCCACTCTGGCAAGGGGCTGCCCCTGTAAGTCCAGCTACTACAGTCTTCACAGCAGATTAAAACTCTGTTTTCCCCTCCAGAAGGCTTCTGTTTTACTCATGCTGGTATAAACGGGGAGCAGAAGGCATGAACTGAGAAGCGAGGTCAAAGACGGGTGTTTTCAATCAGTTGAATGATCAAACTGTGCTGCAAGCTAAATTCAGGCTGTTGTAATAGATCCCTCAAACTACCTCACTTTTCCTGTTGCTGCTCAGGCAACCAAAGCCTAAGGCCTCTGTTGCTGAGGAACAGACAATGCAGGATTGCTTATACCTCTGCTGTACTAATTATTTTTCCCCAGCCGCTGCAGAAAACATCTGCCCTGTAATGACAGTCCAGGTTGTCACATCATCAGACAAGCTATCAGGAAAAGGCAGCTCTCTTCCTGTCTCTAAACACCTCAGAGAGATATAAAGAAGTTTAGCCATGAGAAAAGCTCCTATCTTGTAATGATGAGTGTTACCATGCTGGCTTATGGATTTTCCACCATTAGTGGGAAGAGAAGGAAAAGCTTGTTCTTGCTTCAGAGGAACAAAGAAAGCACTGTGTGTGAGGGGATGCAGCAGCTGGTGGGAAGCAAGAACAGAGGCTCCATAAAACATGAGAGATGCTCTGCTCTGCTGGATGCTGTATCCAGTCCTGAGATGGTGATATGAGGAGAGAGCTTTGCCCACCCACAGCCAGCACTGAGGGCTCCTGGGCCATGCTCTTGCCCAGCTGAGCACTGACCCTCAGGCATTTATCCATGTGGTGTTTCCCTTCTCTGCTCTGTTGTGCTGAGGCACAGAGGCACCGGCCACTGTACAGGCAAAGACTTCTTCAGGATTGGCTTCACTGACATTCTAAGCCAGACGTGAGTGATGGTGCCTGGGGACTGCATTAAAACGGCTTACTTTTTCTTCTAATCTGTCAGAAGACTTTGGTATCTTCAAATGCAGCAGAAATGTCAGTTATTCTTGGGCTTTTTTTTGGTGTCCTTAGCTCCTATAAATTACAGGAAGGGTAAGCAACACAGAATGTGCATTATTTTCTAAATGAGGCTTTTAATTATTACAGTGCCAAGCTAGGAGAGAGCATGAAAAGAGCAAAGCAGGCAGTGACTGTTATTTGAATTGTGCTCTTCAAGGCTTGAAAAGGGCTGCTCTGAGCCATTGTCAAATAAGCCTTTTGGTGTGGCTGGATGGCTGTTTCCCAGTACAGGGCTGCTGGGCTGAATCCAGCCCTAAGCCTTTGAGAGCAGGGCTGCTGCAGAGTGACACACAGCTCTTTTCTACACGGGAATATCAAGACAGGAGTAGCGTTAAAAAATAGGTCAGAGTATTTCTATTTAAAGTACTTGTCAAGAAATAAAAAGGTGCAGCTTGGTTTTTCTGGTTTGCATTTCAGCATTTGTGAGGACTGTGATTGTGCCAGAGCTGAACTGGCAGCCTCAAGTCCAGGTCACTCTTGATGGGTGTTACTCTTGAAGGCCACCCTGTGATTCTGCCTGCAGCCCAGCTCCTGTGCCTGGAGCTCCTGCTTCCTGGGGAGTAACTGGACACACAGGAAAATGTTTGCAATAGGTAAAAAAATGCTCTTACAGTCTTGGCTTTGTTGGAGCTACATATCTGCCAGGCTGATCTGGAATAAAATAAAGCACAGTATCAGATCAAATTCACTAATAGCAAAATCCTATTAACTGTGCATTTTCTCACATAGAAAGGCTAGTCATGGGGTCCTCAGTAACAGTGGTCTCATTCTGCAGAGCAGATCTTATTTTACATTCTTGGGGCCAGACACTCAGTTGATGTAAGTAACTGTATCTCCAAGCTGTAGCCACCCTGAATTACGCCAGCTACATGTTGACCCACTGTTAATTGCACACATTACAATTCTCTGGAATTTCTCTTGCCACAGACTGCAATAAAAAAAATATTTTCTGGTGGTGAAAGGTCAGTAAACATATCTGAGATGAAACAATCTCTTTGTGGTAATGCTTTAAGAATGATTTTGTCCTTCCACAAATATAACATACATGGTCTGTCTAGAAGTTTTGAGCAAAAATGCTTGTTTACAATGACTACAAGTAAAACAACAAATAATTTCCACTTATAAATACAACTGCTATTCCTGAGTTTTAACCTATCTGCATGTGAGTCGTACTCCTGGGATTTGCTGATGATTGCTTGCCTGTTTCCTTTACTTATGCGTTGTAAGACCATCCCTAGGGCAATGCCTGTTAATTTCTAATTTAGCCTGGTTTAACTGGCCCCGTTATTCAGCAACCCTTAGACAGACAGAACTAGATTTCTGGACTTGCTTTTCCTCAAGTCAGCTGAAATCAGGCTGAAGGTGAAGTCTGTAATCACTTAAGTGCAGTATCAATTTAAAGGCCTGTGCCTGTCTCCTCCCTAGAGCTGGATGGTTTGGCAGAGAAGACCAGTTCCTGGTGGCAGGGCAGGGGTTAACCTCCAGCTTGTATGGAAGAGCTCATCTCCCTAGACTGAACTGCTCTGTTTTTTCATTAAGTCATTGCTCCAACCTCATCTGCTATTCCTAGGAGAACCAGCAGTCTAGGGAGGCTTGTGCCTCCTCGCAAGGGGCAGGAGCAGGACAAGCACCCTTGACCCACCTGGCCTGGCTGATTTGTCCTGCAGGCAGACAGTGTGGGTCACCCTCCAGCCTGGTTGCTGTGAGGAGCTACACAGCAGCCTGTGGCAGTGGCAGGCAGCCCAGGATGAGACTGGCAGTACACTTGAGCTGTTCTGAGCCCTTAGGATACTCTGTGCCTTTGGTGTCTCCTCTTTTTCTGCCAGGAAGGTCCCTTGCATTCATGTCCTGTTGTCCTAGAGAGAAGCAGGAGAGGCTCAGACACAGACCCTGTGTATGCCAGAAACCATCCCATCTAAACCTTCATCTGCCCAGCCAAGTAAACATTATGAAGCTATAAATATCCTGTGTTCCTTCCACCCTTCATGCTCACCCTGTTAAAGCACCAGTGCCTTTTTACACAGCTCAGGGCCTGTTCCAGACCTATGGAAACCATGCATAAAAGTGCCTGTCAGACAGTGTGCTATGCAATGATCTCAGGCTTTGGAGCAGGGGCTGTCATTTCACTTGACTGGAGGCTGTTTCCCTCACTCTGACTTTACCAGTGAGCACATTCAGTAATCACCAAAAATCTCCTGCATTACCTCCAAGAGGGTGGCAGAAGCGAAAGGCGTGCACACACACGGACACACACACACACGGACACACACACACACACACACACACACACACACACATTCATTAGTCTTCATATAGAAAAGAGAGCTAAAATCATCAGTAGACTTAACTGCTTAATATTTCCTCCCTGAATTTCCAGCTTGATGGTATTTAATGAAAAGTGACTTTGTAAAAGAGAAAGAAAATAATTAGATTCCTTCAGTTTGTGCATCTAAATTGATGCAGACACTATAAACAAGTATTAGTCTAAGAGCTCCCTAGGCATCTTAAATTTCAGAGACACTTCATATTTCACAAGTCACAGAATCTAGTCTAGATTTTCATCAGTATTAGCATTGATTTCTTACTAACCCTCAATCTAGTTGCATAACAGAATAAATTTTATATTCTCTTTCCCTGTTTTGGAATTCAGCCCTTCCCTCATGCTGCAAGGAGGTATGATTTATTTGTCCTTGTAAGAACCCATAATTAAAGTACACATTGATTACACAATGTCTGACATAGCTACAGATTCTGTGCACTGCAAGTGGGTTTTGAATCTAGGGAATGTGACACAGCTGAGACTGCATATGGTTTGGTGTTACATGGGAGGAATTTATGGGAGATACTTGGAAGCAGAAATCAGATTAAAGGAGAGAATCATCATTTTTGCTTGTCTAAATATGAACATGAATAAGGCTGTACACAGATTTTCCACATTAGTCAAGGAAAAGGATTATGAACACTTCCTTTAAGTGATAGCATTATAAAATGCTCATTTGACATGTGAAAAGCTTTATTCTGTGATTTAAAAAACAATGACATAGTCATTAGGCCAAACAGACCTGTATTACTTGAAATGTTAGAGCATAATTGAATATAGATCATTCATTGACAGATGAATAGTTCTGAATTCCTTTTTTGAATAAAGTTTCAAAAAATACCAAAGAATGTAATCAATTTAATACCAGGAACAACCCATCAATAAAGCAGACATAGTATTCATCCAGGCACTGCAAACACTTAGAATATGGAAACGTATTTCAGCCTCAGACTTCCATGAATTCCTTACATAGGATGGGGAGAAAATGGCTGTAAAATGCAAGCCATCTTGATGGTCTTTTTATTAGGTGATGAAGTAATTTGAATCTGGTTTTCATTTGAATCTGGATTTACCTGCATCATAAGAAATGATGGAAAGCCTTTGCTGTGAGTTATTAAAAAATCTAGAGGCTGAATTCAGTCCTTTCCTTGTCCAACACTTGCTGAGCCTTTGTTAGCCAGCACTGTTCACATCTGCTTACGGAGAGCCCACCGAGAAGCATGTGATCCAGCTGTTGCTATGGTATCTAGTGGGATTTTAAGAGAATAACAGAAGAAACCATGACAAGAAAAGAACCTCTCCAACTAACACCTGAGTTAAAGGGACACTGCCAAAAATTATGAGTTGACCATACTGAACCTTTATTTGTTAGGGTTTTGGGGTTTTTTTGTTTTGTTTTTTTTTTATGAAGGAGTTGAATATTTAACACTCCAGTGAGAATTAAGAGCACCTGGAGCCTCTGGGGGCTAAGGATATCAATACCAATAATAGTAATGTGATTTATTTTGAAATGTCTCCTTACTTTAGCAGAACATCTGCTTTGTACTGAGCTCTTAAACACTGAGTAATGTAATTGAGTAAAGCATCAGTGCAAGAGCACCGATACCCAGTTTCTTACGGAAATCAAAGTGTAGATGAGGGTACAACAGCCACCTTGAACCAACATTTCCCTGCTTCCTGCTCAGTCCTGCCAGACTACAGACAATGTGAAGACATCACAACATCGTTCCCCAGATACTTTCCAAAGCAATATCTCTTACACTGATGTTCTGCTGCTGCATTACACCTATGCCTATCAGAAAAACCAACATACAGAATGAGGTACTGGTTCCATCTTCTTCTTCAGAGGTTTTCCAAGAGCTGTCCAATAAGCAGTGAAATTATAAGGGGTGTTTGGCTGAGTTCAAAACAGCCTTTTGTGAGATAGCCAACAAGCTGGAGCCTGCAAAACCTCAGGTGAGTGGGCTTTCCCTCATTTCTGCTTGTACGTCCCTGAAGTGGGTTGGTCAGAAATACTGGGATTACTGTTCTGGCTTTCTTTCATTCCTTTGGCTAGGCAGGCTCAGCCTGTGATAACCAGTTTTGTAAAAACAAGGTACTACAGATGGAGAATCCTTTGCTCCAGGCCCTGGAAGACATCCATGGATAAAAGAATACCTATTTGAGATTACATTATATTTGGTCATGAAGTGGTTGTGAAGCAGCTGTCCTCACTCCTGGGGAAGTTTTCTCTCTCTTGTATCCATCCCATCCTTGAGGTCTCAGAGCTATTTTTGATGCTTGGGCATTAATTTACAGTCACACAAAACACTCCAAAGTGGAGGGACTTTGATGCAAAAGCCCAGGGGAAATCAGAGCAACGAGCACTCAGGAAGTTCAGTCTGCCATGGTGTTCTACCCACCTGCTTGAGGAGCCTCCAGACCTCCTCACTGGGTGTCTGTCCTTTCTCTCTGCCATGATGTGGCTGTGGGTGGCTGTAGCTGTGTCCAGAAGAGCCCCTGTGTGATGCCCTGACCAGTCCTTGTGACCCAGTGTACTGAGAGGTGCCAGTGCCCTCCCACCTGGGAAGAGCAGAAGTTCAGGGTTTCACCTAGTTGTGCATGAAGCTGTGAATTTTTTCCTGATGTTTCCTCTATTTCTAGCATTAACCTCTGAGAGTCATCACTCTGTGTACCTGCAGAACTACTGTGTGTTCCTTGCAAAGACAGAGGACCAGACGTGGTGCTAATGATAGAATAATGCAGGCTGTCTTGAATGAAAATGATCAAATAATCTGCTTTCCTGACTTGAACACAGATAGTTTGCTCTGTCAAAGCTAGGAGAGGGCTTAAAATCTAATTTTTGCTCCCTAGTTCCTTTTGATTATAGCCTTAATGAATTAATCAGGAGAATACTTGGTGTAGTAGGTGGAGATGTGAGAGGCTGTTTATGTTCAGCAGGAACACAAAATGCTTTGTAGAACTAATCTATAAAATAAAGACTCGGAAGAATTGTATGCAGTTTAATAGCTCGCTTATACAACTTGATGATAAAATATGCATAATCCAATATTATATGGCTTTTTTCCCCCGATAGGATATGAATAATTGAAGATTGTTTTTTTTCAACCACAAGCCTCATCTCATGACCCAGTCAAATATTGTCGTCTTAGAATGTTTTACCTTGCAAACCAAACTAAGAGACACTGCACTCTGCATGAGTAGTCCTGCTATGCAGACGTGACAGAGCAGCAGGGCTGGGATAAGGGCTGGGATGAGAAGTGACTTTCATGTGCTTCCAAGATATTTCTTGTAACTGGTCTTTGAAAGTCCATATGCTAATTCCACAGCAAAGGAAAGCTGTAACTTTTAGTAACACAGAAAGAGGCACTTCATGGAAACACTCCTCAGTTCAGGAGTGCCAACAAGCTATCTTATTAAAATGCTGATAAAGAAGTAACAGAAAAGAAGTTAGGGAAGTTCTGCTAAGGCACTGTTCAGTGCAGTGCTGAGCAGAGGGAGCAGCAGGTAGGAAGCCGCAGTCTGGGAGGTCGCTCCCTACATCTGCCCCTAACCACTCATCCTCTCCCCCTGAGCCTGGCACTAAACTCATGTTTGCAAGCTTCTTCCTGTGGATTCCAAGTCAGTAATACCGATGCCTGTAATTTTCATTGTTTTGATTAATTTTGGTTATCTCAGACAAAATCATGGCCTTTCTTCAGAAAAGATCTTTGAGAGGGACATCACTGGATGTGGGAACTTGTGCCTGATATCCATATATCCTTCTTTTTTATATGGAAGCTACTCAGTCCCACTGTCTACTGGCATCACAATGACTATTTCCAGTCCACTTTTTCCCTTTTTATATGTATTTTTGCATCTTTTCCTTGGCTTCCTTAACTTTCAACCAGCAGAAATGCTTGTCAATAAAAAAAGCTATTTAAGCCAAAAGAATATTCCCTGCCTTCTACTTCTGTACATCCTATGGACTTCTCCTTATCTTCCCACATCCTCTCCACCTTTGATTTGCCTTTCTGTACTTCTATTACTCAGCCTGTGTACTATTGTGATCTCACCTCTGCTACAGTTCTTAGTCATTTCCTCTTGCCCCTTGAAATCCCATTTCCCTTCATTCCCTTGCTGCCAGCTCCCTATTTCCCTGCATATGCAGCAGGCTCCTATTGCTATTTCCACGTATACAGTGGGAGTTTACAAATATACATATATTGATTCAATCAGCTCTGGAGTGGCTGTTCAGCTGCAGAGATGTCAGTACCTCTATATTCCAGAGGGCATGTGGAATAAAAGCCCATTGACATGGGAACATGAAGATGCAGATTGGCATGAGAAAACTAGTCCCAGGTGACATTGTGCATCCCCTGTACCTCCCCAAATATATCCTTGTCTATTTTAAATTCCAATTCATTTGGAGACCATGGATATTACTCTCAAGAACAATTTGCTTGGAAAATATAATTGTATTCTTGGTGATTTAGTGAATATTGCTCAGTTGTCTTAAATTATTTCCTTTGTTACATTTTTATTAAGATGCTCAGTGTCTCAAAAATGAGGTCCCAGGAATTAAAGATTAACACCACCAATGTTTCTCTGGAGATTTCAGAACATGAAAAGGCAAATTGCTGGTGTACAGAAGGCAAACTCCTGTTGTGGCAATGTGTTCACAGCTGTTATGAAGGGAGGCAAAGCCTTGCAAAGTGAGGTCAATAAACCAGACAGTAAATCAAGTTTACGAAAATCCTGACCAGTGGGACTACATTAAAATATTATCTGTGAAATGTATGCCAGCCACAGATGAAACAAATTTTGTCTCAGGAAGGCAAGTGGGAGCAGATCAATTCAATATGTTGAGAAGCAAGGAAGAAACACTAAATATTGATAACTTTGGGAACTGTCTATGGACTAAGTGACAGTGAGAATCTGAGGTACAACAGGGTGTAGTGGTAATACATAAAAGGTTGTGCTTAAAATTCAAATATGACAAATGGAAATGAAATTTTGCAAAGAGAAGTTCTTCTGGAGAGTCCCAGTCTCTTTTGCTTCCCCTGTGTTTTCCACTTTGTAGAGTTTATAAAGTGTTTCATGTGCCAAATGTCCCTATATGTTGCCCAGTGAAGAAGCAATTATTTTTTTCTCTTTTTTCATCAATACAAAGGGCAGGTGATACTAAGAAATGATCCTGAGCATGATGGCAGGAAGTTAATTTTGTTGGATCTTTGTATGAATTTTAGATATGGTTGTCAGAATTGGCTCTACTGAACAAATACTTTTATTGAGAACCTAAATTTCAATTAGTATAATTTACATTAAAAATTAAATAGACAAATTGCAAAGTTAGTAAGTCCAATTATTTTCTTAATAAATACTCTCAACAGGCCTGAAATCTGGTAACTGATGGAAGTGATTTACTTGAAAACTAAGTGGGCAGTTGGCAGGTGTATAAGAAGCAAATGTGCCTTCCCAGTAATTTCTAACCCCCCATGAAAGCTGTAACTTGCTGTTTCACATGGAGATATTCTGAATACAAAGAAGAAAGTGTTAAATGGCTTTGTTCCAAGCACACCTGGTAGTGGCTTTGTTATGGCCTTAACACTAAACACAAGTTGATAACAATTGCTGTGATTTTAATTCCTAAATCCCTGTAAGATTCTTTGTTTGAAATTCCCTTAAGATTCCCAGGTCCCAAAGAGAGACCTAGTTTAAGCTTCAAATTTGAGTATCTGCCTGATTTTTCTGTATGCAATAGTTTAACTTCTTGACAGTGGTTTTAATCTGCAGGCATTAATAGTACATGTGATATGCCGTTTTATAAAGAACACTTATTGTGCAGTGCTTAAGGTATAAACTCAACTGACAAAGCAGTGCTGTGGTTCCAACCCCAAAGAACTCAGGCACCTTTAAAACTTACAGCCTATGGCTATGAATAAACTGTTGGCTGGGCCTGAGTTCAGGCTTGTTCCCCATGCTGCATGCTGTGGGAAACGACACAGAAACAAGACCAAACTGGAAGAAGCACAAACTAGAAAAGGAAAAGGAGGTATGTGCCAGTGAGCTCTCCAACCTGTTTCTTCCCCAGAGGGGGCTTGAAATGCACTACCATGGAGAGTTCACTACTGTGTAAATACCGAAATTTCAAAGATGTGTTGCCCTCGGTTACTGGAAACTCCTTCTAAAGCAAAGAAGTAATCCATCCTAAAAGCATTAACACTGGCAGATCCAGCCCAAATTCTTTGATCAAACAGTGACAGCCCAAAATATTACTCTGAGTGGCGCCAGTTCTATCCTGTCCTTTGAGGGAATAGTGGAACACCATTATTAGAATTATACATTTAGTCCTCAGGCTGCACTAAGTCCTGAGAAAAGGCACTCAAACTGGATATCTCTTGAAGTAGAGGATGATAAAAAGAGAAACATGAAGGAAAGGGAAAAGAAATGAGCTCTACCAAATGAGAAAAGACATTAGATTTTGTTTCTCCTGAGAATGCTGTCTGCCAGGTTGGTATAAATGCTGGTGTTCAAACAGAGATTTGCTCATTTAGAGTTCAGGCTGTAGGAGAGCACTTAGCTAACAGATGTTTCTGAATGTAAAAGGACACTATTGTCTGTAGGACTTGCATGCTTCAGTGGTATCTAGCCATTAAAATCAAATTATAGAATCAGGGAGAACCAAACTTCATGTAGTGACATCTGTTGGATCTAGAAATGAGGCAAGAGCCATTTATAATCACCCTGCTTGTCCTAAGTGCTATATCATATTACACCAAGATTTTCAGTGGATGCTTCAAGCACGACAAGGAAACAATGAAAACAAAAGAGAAATGTGTTCAGTACGTCTGCTCTTTTAGACTCAGTGTCATATACACATACTCACTTGTCTTCCTTGTCTCTCTGGAGTCAAAGACTAAAGCAGATTCAGCCAGAAGGTGGCCTAATTAGATTGCTTTTATATTTAAGGTGGCACCACCTGGAGTCATTAAAACTCTAAATTACAGTAGTTCTCTCATGATAGAGCACTGCAGTGCTTGATAAATAGGAGGAGACAGAGAGACAGAGATGGGTGATTTAGAAATCAAGAGAGAAGAAATCAGGAGAACATGGGAAACTTCTGGGGCTCCATTGTAGTGGGTTTTATGAAACACTACTATGTATTAAGAATAAGAGGGTGGCTTAGACAACAGAAATCATCTACGTGAACAGAGTTTCTGATTTGTGTACTCAGGACCAATTTTTAAGCTCTAAATGTGCTTTCATTTTCATAACAGAGGGGGAAAAGAAGGGAAAGGTTTATCAGGTAGATGGTATTTTTAATACAAACAACACGGCTATTATGGATATCTTATCAAAATGCCTGAGCCACATGTAATTTCTGGCTCCTGATTTTTCTGAGCAAGTTCCAGTATAACACATGAGCAGATCAGCAACAGAGTCTTTGCCCATTATTGCTGCTCTTCAGAGGTATGACAGTGCTAGGACATGACACAGAAGGTCCCCCTGCAGGGACTGGGGATACAGCATAGCTAACTTAAAGAACTTTTGTGTGGTCTGATTAATAAAGACTCTGGCATTTAACATCATGTGAAAAAAAGGCTTTGTTTTGATGCATCTCCAGGTGCACCCACAAGTCAAGCCACTATTCAAATACATCATTGTTAGGAGCTTTATTCACAAACAGCTCCTGCTAACTGCAACTGTCAGAAGTCTGACATCTGGCAGGTGTGCAGGTTAGCTTGCATACATGAACCAGACAAAAACTAGAAAATTAAGACAGATACAGAAGAGCATCAGGAAGAAAAAGAAAGGCACAAAGGTAGTAATATGCCTGAGAATGGAGTAGAAAAAATCCTAGCCAAATTACTTTAAGTGATATTCTATTGTTAGAATCCCAACAGAGCAATAGACCACAGAACTGAGACTCCATGCACAGGATAATATTTGCATATTATCTGAATTTCCAAATGATGGAAGTATGGGACCCTTTTTGAGATTCACAAGAAATGTGTGACCCTGCCACACCTTCCACGATGTGGCAGATCCATCCTCTCAGGCAAGAACAGACTTCTGCTTTTTTGCAGTGTGGGAGCATTTGAGTTGGATGCCTATGAAAAAATATTATATAATGCTTGGGAAACACTTTCAATGGGAATTTAACTTTCTTTCACAGAACACTAATGGTCATGGAGATGAGACTGAAGGCCAGATTCTGCAGCGTGTCTGTATCAGGACACAATGGAGAGAAAAGAACATGCACAGAACTGGGTTTTGAGAAAAAATCAGGCATTTTTGACATGACCAAGCCTTCCATATGGTAAATGATGTGGTCATTTTGAAAATTACTTTCAAAGGAAATGGTGTGAATGAGCCTTTAGGGTATTTTGGTTTTTATTCTATTTCCCTTTGTGTCTTCACTGCTAAACATTATATAGTTTGAAATAAATAATAGACAGTTCCAGTGTGTTCCCCACAGGTATTACAAAGCATAAAGGGGTTGCCATGGAGACAGAAATTCATAAGTGAAGCAATAGAATCCCTAAAATATTTAAGCAACACTTACTCTGCAGTACAAACATGAAGCAGAATATTCGTGACAAGAAGATAGTTTGAAATTTCTCATGTTGGAATTGAAAAATGAAATAAACCTAAATCCATCTTGGAAAATAAAACCAAGTGGCTGCTAGATACGTTTAAATGAGAAAAAAAGTGTATACAGCCACCTACATGTCTATACAAGGACATGTAAATCATCACAGAAAAAGAAATACGGATAGCTACATCTCTGACTTTCACCCACTTCCTGGCTGAAGTGTGCAATGTGTTTCTTCTGATGAGGAAAACAAGTTTCTCGAGTTGTTCAAATCATCAAGAAGAATTAACTGTATTTTCATTTTGCCTGCCATTTATTTTTAAGTGACTGTTAAACCTATTGAGTTGATGCAGTGAGTTAGTGATGTACAAAAGCATAGGCACCTTCTGAGAGGACACTAAAAAAGGTAGCTCAGACTTAGAGAAATCCAAATTTTGCTTAGTGTTACCTTAAGACCAAATCTTACCAGACCTGAAATAATGCAAGGGGCAGTTGCCCGTCCAACAGATTGTCTTTTCCATCACACTTAATTAAGCTACTTTTGACCTGGTAATAACATCTACAAGCCAAAAGGATGTGTTTAGTGAGACAAGAATTGGATAGCCAAATTCAAAGTGTACACACCAAGCCATCTGTGTCCAGCATTGCTGAGAGGTATTAGGAAATTATTTTTTCCCAGTTTCCAGTCTTTCCCATTACTCTGAGCCCTTTCTGTTTCTTTCTGACAAGTTTTTTTGTCTCTTCTCTTCGTATCATCTAGTCATTTCTTCTCCTCACTTTGCACTAAGCAGCAAGGGAAGAATAACAAGGAGTCAAAGGAAAGGAGAAAAATATTGGCTGAAAAGAAGAAAGAAGAAATAGAAATCTGAACAGATGTCTCAAGCAAAACTCCCATGGCCCTTCACTGGGATATCTGCCCAAGTAAGGGAGCATGGGGAGGGCAGGAAACAGCCTAGAGATCTTTAAATATTACAGAGCTGCTAGTTAATTTAGATCAAGTATTCCTGGGGACAGTTTGTGGTAATGAGAAGAATGTACTGAAGGTGTAGGAGGGGCACATAGTTTTTGCAGTATCACTGCTTTCCCAGGCTCTCCCAAGACTGTCACTTTGAGAGCTGTATGTTTTAATCCTCAGGAGAACACTGAATGGAAAATGAAAATGTTTGGTGTGAGACAATTTATGGCAGGCCAAATACAATAAATTTATCCATTTAACCTTTTAATAAATTTCTCACTGATCAATTCAACTTCCTAAAGTTACTGATAAAGGAGCCCTGTGTTCCCTGACGACGCTGAATGGTTTGAGTGCTGCAGCTCTGACAGCTGATATCCACAGCATGCATAGTGACTCTCAGCATCTTCCCTTTCTAATTGACAGAGAAATGGAGAAATAGGAAGAAAGCAAAGGTTCTTCATCTGATAACCGGCTCCCTCTCCCTCTCCCATACACTGTACATTTTGTATTATGCTGTTTCACTAACAGATCATTCAGTAATCAGTCATTATCTGAAACATTCATGTCCAGGAGCATTGTAGTATCTCATCTCTGCATGTTTAAATACATAATCAGCTCAAGAGATTATTAAAAAGCCCCAAGTCCACCGAAATGTCCAGGAATCCCTTTGTTTTAAATGAAACTAAAGAACAATAATTTCTCTGAAATGCTCAGCTTGTTCTGAATGCCTGTTTAAATCAAATTCAAATATGCTGTATTCTTTCTGCAGAGCTGTTTGCCTGCTCAGAGGCAGGGAAAGGAAAGTTGAATGTAAGTGAATGGACATCTCCACATAAAACAAACCCCACACCCAGGTCTGTGATCAGCTGGGTGTCCCAGAGGATGAGGAGGTATTTTAACAGCGCTGCAGCTTGTTGGAAGAGAAAGAAGGGAAGTGGAAAAGACATGGAGGTGCAGAAAAAGGAGAACAGATTTTTCATTTTAAGGATGACATTTACAAATACCATTTCCTTTGGGCGAGGTTACATTTAAGCTAAACAGCTCAAGGAATATTAAATCTGAGATGAGGTTCTGTTTCTGCAGTGTTTTGCTTCTGAAGAAACACTTTCAGAGGAACATGAATTAAGTCTCACAGCAGCAGCACGTATGAAGCAGTGATTATTCCACATTTAGTAGATGTGAATAAAAATGGGTGCAAAAATGCAAAGGGGCCATGAAAGTGGTCAAAAGGTATACAGGAAACCTTGGAACAGCACAGAAATAGAATCTAGACCACTTGACTCCTAGACTTGTGTTTAACCACCAAGTCATTCTTCCTTAAGTATTCAAGAAGTTGAATTCTACACAGCATCAACAAGTCAAAGATCTAAGCAATGCTTGCCCTAGGTTTTGTTAGTATATACCTAAAATAGTATATGCATAGACAGGAAGAGATAATTATCTCAGGTATCACATAGTAAGTGTAGCATAAATGGCAAATTTGTTTTTTCCTTGATGTGCTGCTGGAACAGGACTCTGTAAGTTCATTCTTGTTCCCTGGGAAAGTATTTCAGGAAATGGAGTTGGGAGTGGACAGTTAGTTCATGTTTGTTGACCTAGACCTTTCTAAGGACAATTAAGCAGATAATTATAAATAAATAAATAAATAAATAAATGTAAGTGTTTTGCTTTGATAAAGATGATGCTACAAGGAGGATGAAGGAGCAAAGAATAACTTTTTTATTTGTAGTAAAAGCTTCTGCAGGGTTTTTAAAAAAATATTAAATTACAAGAAAAGTAGTAACAAATATGCCTGTAAAGATTATTCCTTATTGTCATGCTTGAATGGAGGTATGGCAGCAAAGATCATCTACTTCTGAATTGTAGGTGAATTATTATCAATATTATTAACTGTACTAAACAGGAAAGGCGACTCTCAAAAAAGATTTCCAAAACAAAGAGCTGCTTGTGTTTTCACTGCTTAATGCTTATAATCTCACTTCTGCGTTCAGTTCACTGGCTTAAAGCATCATACAAAGAAGGCAATTTTAAAAAGTCTAACCTTTCATGACTAAGGAAAACATCCAGTTATGTTTTCCAGTGTTTGGTCACTATGCAGGTTTGTCTGACATTGGCTGTTTACTCTTGGTCTGAAACAAGGTCCTTCACAGAGGCTGGTATGTGCTCTTTACTGAGATATCTTTGAATTCCAAGACAGCTGAATATCCAGAAACATCAATTTGGTTTGAAGGCATCAGTCTCAGAAGCAAGTACAGACAGAAAACATTTGCCTCCACTAAGTGGTTAGAGTGAGGACAAGTAACCATAAATTAAGATGAAGAGGAGAGGTGACCACTTGCTTTTCTTTTCAGTTTTGTTTTCTAGCTCTGGTATTAAAGGTCTATTACCCTGAATGCATGTGTGTTGTGTGTCCTGATTTCTAGCCTCACTCTTTTTCAGTGCTGTTTTGAAAACACATAACAGATTCCTTTCAATTGCTTAGCTCACTTAGTGAGCAGCCTATTGCACTCAGTAATTGAAACACCAAATTAAACAAGACACCAATGCTTTAAAAGCAATGTTCCAGCTCAGAGATATGCAGAAAAAAAGCTAATTTCTTCATACAGGGATAAAGACACACATGCTTTTTGCCTCATTACAAAGGAAAGGAGACCTTAGGCCAAGCTGGCATGGGAATTCCAGGCCAAGCATAGCATCTGGATGCTGGCCTTCCTCCCCACACTGGAGCAGTTCCTGACTTTGTCTATACAACAAGATATGGATGAACAAACATGAAGGGAAGAGAACTGGCACAAGATCAAGCTACCAGAACAGCCACATCCATTAAGTATCTCCCCAGAGCAGAATTGCCACCCTTCATTTAGCTGTGGTCATTATTTGTTATTATTACTGGGTTTATCTTGCTACACTGGGGTTTTCAGTTGTACAGGAACAGAGTGTCTGGGGATTTGCTGCGGGATGGGTTAGATTCATTTTTAGATCAGAACTAAACTGTGCTATGCTGACAGACAGCTGAGGATAATTTCTATTAAAGAGAAAATGCACACTCAGAGAAATTCAGGTAGCAGACAAAAAAAAATTGTTTATTTCTGAAAATTTGATGTTTTCCACAGCCCCATCCTGAGAGCACACTGTGATTTGAGGTCTGTACCCTAGTTATGATTATCCTGTGGGATGCAGTTTAGAAAATAGCGCCTTTTTTCTGCTAAAATAATTCATACCTTCAAGTTTGATGCTCATTACAGTCCTGTGAGCAGGTGAACCTCTAAGCTAGGATCTCTTGCAGTCTACTGCCAACATGAATTACTAGATTTACTAACGAGATGCTCCAGGAAACTGATAGCAGTAATTTATACAGAGAAGAAATCTGCCCAGATAAAACAAACATGAAGTTGAACCTTTATACAAAACTCATTGCAAACCTGAAACAAGGTTTGTCATATGTTATCTGTTTTTAATTAGGAAAAGAACAGTACAGGGCAGGTTTTCTAAACTGTATTTGTCTCTGTCTTATAGATAAAATTCAGTGTCTTCAAAATGCACTACAATGAAACAAACCTGAAGTGACAATAAGGAAGAGACTAAAGGCATACTAGGAACAGTCTATGTGCACAGCATTAGAGGATATATTCTTTGATGCTGTGGTGCTGTGACTCAAACCACTAAGGTATCAAAAAGCCAAAGGGACTCTTGCTTGATGGCTCTGTACTTGCACCAAGAGAATGATTGTACTGTAGATGAACACATCACTATACTTAACTCAGAGGTAACATTGAGTAGTGAGAAAAGGTCAAGTTGTATCTGATTCAAAACCGGTAGAAAATATTACCTTGAAGATCTCCACTGCACTCAGACAAGAATTCATTCCTCCGGTAAAGTTACTGCTGTTGTTTGGTGCAGCACCAAAAAGACATGAAGAACAGGGATAATTTCCTGGAGGTTTTAGTTTTTCACCTTAGTAGCACAATCCCATCCTTTTAAAAGACAGTTGATTAATTAACTTTATAGATAAATGCCAATGATTAATATTTTATTCACACCTTGCAGATTTAACAATAATTTTTATCTCATTGGTCACCCAGAAAAATCTTCCTTGACATGCCCATTGGGCAATATTGTTTCCATGTAGCTTCCAGAAGTTGTAGAATTGCTGTGATACATCTGCTACCTACCATTATCTTGACACGTCCTATTACTTGTATTGTAATCATGTCTAGTTGACCTGAACAGATTGTGTTTGTCTGGGCTGGCTTGTTCTTGACACAGAAACATCTTTTTCCAAAGGGTTATGAGAAATGGACAAAAAGAGAGTAAAGAAGATCACTGAGACTGTCAGACCCAGCTCCTCATACTGTTCCTTACCATGAAATGACACAGCAGTGTTTTCCACCGTTACCACGGCATTTTGCAAACAACTTCAGCATGCTGGCTAGAAATTAAATGGGCAAACCTCAAGGATTTTGTCAGCTTGAATAAACATCTGCAAAGATCTGGCTGGACTTTGGGACAGACTGTCCTTTGCAAAAGAAACCACAGTAACTGGTAAAGATGCACCCATTTTCTCAGGGACTCTACAAAGTCTAGACGAAAGGGTATGAGGCAAATAAGATAAACATCCACAAAAGAAGCGAGGCAATGCAGTGGCTGGAAAAAAGTGTTCCATGGTGTGCAATTCCATACAGTGAAGAAAGGCAGAAGGGAATAAGAAAACAAAGAGGTGAATGGAGGAGACTGGAGAGAAAGGTGCTCCCTATGCATGAAGAAGAACAGGATGCATATTATATTGCAAATGAGAACTGCACTGCCTTGTGTGTCGTGTGATCACAATTATGGGCATATTCTCAGAGAACCTCTCAGAAGGTTTCCAGGCCCATGATTTTGGAGAAGGGCAGGTTCTCCTGAGAGATGGTACCAGCTGCGAGAGAAGCAGGGACCACAGAACTGTAAACTGAAGATACTAGTTTTGTAGAGTGGGCAAAATTTAGGAATTAATTCAGGAAACCAATGGAGGCAGAAAGAAGCAGAGTGAACCCTGCTAGGTTGCTAGGTCACTAAATCATAAATAGCTGGAACTGTCTGGCTCTTTTCTCTTTTCCCAAAACTTCCTATCACAGGTTATGTGAGAGTTTAAGACTGCCTCTTGGGTTGGGATGGGTATTTTCTGTTCTGAATAAACACTACTTATAGTAAGACTTACATTGCTTCAAGTAGTGCCTCCCTTTCCAGGAAAAAAGTTCAGTACATAAGGAACACCCTGTGATGACACAGGAACAGTGAGGCCACTGGCCAGCCTCTTCTCGGGGGTGACTTGACTGAATGTGGCAGTATCAGATGCCTTACATCTGTGTGCTCCCATGCTTGTGCTGTTATGTACACATCCCTGTCTCAGCTGAGGCTGCAAGCAGGAATAACAGAAAAATACCACAACAACAGCTGTTTTGTTGGATTTTATGGAACGGAAGCCCAGGAATACTGGAAATCTTCAAATAAATCCTTTTCCCATAAAAGAAACTTCCAGATGCATGACCCATGAGTGTTTGTGAACAAGCAATGTTTGGCTAGTGAACTTGCCCTTTTGATGTCTACAACTTGCCATTAGATTTATAATCAATATGCAATAACTTCCCACGATCTACCCGACTGCATAATTTAGCAGGGTTTCTTCCCTGGATAGATTGTTCTAGAACTAAAAATTACAAAACTGAGAGCAGTCCTTACTAAAAAAGACAAGATAGTGAACAATTGCTGTAATGCTCAAAACTACATGTGATGTGTAGTGTTTTAATTTTAAGAGTCAATCAAGGAACCTTTTTTTTATGTGAAGAATTTCAAAGAAAACCAGGTCATTTGTTCCATGTGTGTCAGGATGCTGTGTGCAAATATTATCCCTACATTTATGATCTTGCAGTAAAATAAACAGATTTAACCTACAAAAGATTCATAAAGCTTTAAAAGTGCTATACCTACTCACTGTGGTGTGTCACACACTTTTCAATGTCAATGGAGAAAGGGGCATGAGGGAATTGTGATCCAAACAAGGATTTGTCCAACACCTAAACCACTGTGGAGGGATAACTAACCAGTTAAAAGACTCCAGCACAAGAGATGGAAACTCCAGCATCTAGTGTGATCACTTTGCTGCTCTGCTGGGGTACTCTTGCCCTTTAGAGTTTTTCCTAATGCTGAAGTCTGGCTTGCTGCAGTGCAATCCCATCAGTTCTTGCTTTGCCTATGACAGACCTGGAGGACACGTGATTTCCTTCCTCTTTGCAGCAGCCTTTCGTGTATTCAATGATAGCTATTCTCCCCTCAGCCCCCTCTTCTGTGGGTGAACACACACCCCTCAATCCTTTCCAGACTTCTGAGTGATCTTTCTGCATTTCTCTCAGCTCCTTCCAGCTGGGCACAGCTCTCTGTCTACACAGTGCCCCAACCACCGCTTGCTGCTCTAGCTAAGGGCACGCCTGATGCAGATCCTCACAGGCTGTTTTTCCCCACCACAGAGCTGCTATCTCACATGCTCCTGCATGGCTGGAGAACCTTGCATTTTATTGGTTCTTTGTAAGACCAGTTCTACAGTTTGTTCAGTTTCTAGCATTTGAATCTTATCCCCCAAAATGCCTGCAGTTCCCTCCCACCCAGCACTATGTGTGCAGATTTGAAAAGCAGATTCTATTGATCATCCAAGTTATTAATGGAAGTACTGAACAGTGCCAGGCCAGGCCAGACTCCTGTGGAACTCAGAACCAAGGAGCTCAGTTTATCCCTCTATTTTGACAGCAAATTGCCTGTAACTACTGAGACTTTTTTCCAATCAATTTGATACTTTCATCTGACCATGCTTCTCTTTCTTGCTCACAAAAAGCTCTGCCAGAAGCCTATGAAAATCAAGACATACGACATTTAATGCTTCTCCCTGTCAGCATGGTAAGGATTACCTCACCCAATGATGAAATCAGATGTTTTGATGCAGTTTCTTCTTCAAAGAGCCATGATTTTTCCTCTCACTACTTATGAATAATGGCTTGACTAATTTTTCCAGTATTTTTTCAGGAACTGAAATAAGCTGAGCACTCTCTAATGCTCTGACTTTTCTTTGAAAAGAGAGGAAAAACAAGTATTATGCTTGCCCTCTTTCTTTCTTGATACCTGAGCTTTCTTGAGAGAAGCATAACTGGTTCTGAAATTACATCAGGTAATTCTCAAAGTATTCTGAGCTATAATTCATCAAGACCAGTTCATTTGAATATAGTTGTCTTCATTATGCCATCTCCAACCACTTCTCTCCTTATCCTAGGTGCAGATCATACTGCTTTGCTGTGGTGTCTGTTGTGCTGGTTATCTGTCTGCAGCTGGGTCCTGCAGCCCGAGTCGAAAACAGCACCTGGCTTTCTGAGTAATATTTCCCCTTTCTGTTCAATAATAAGCCATTTCCCAGGGATTTGTTTTACTGTACATTTCTTTTGTATACCTGCAGAAGTGTTTCTTCTCAGTCTTCACATAATTTACTCATATGACTTCATTTTGTGCTCTTGCAGTTATGTTTCAATCCTACATGCTAGTGCCACTCATCTTTAGCAATCCTCTAGTTTCTGTGTTCTCTTTCTTAGCAGTCTTTTCCTTACATCTGTCCAGAGCAGGAGCTTACCAATCAAATCTCTGAACATTTTAAGATATGCATTCTGGAGGTCTAATCTTAATCCTCCTTCTCTTTCAATTTCTAAAAGAAGGCCATGGATGCTGGACGCACTTGCTTCCTCTGAAACTAAGATGTTGACCATGTTTTTATTATTCTGATCACAAAGCCAGCATTTTTAACTGAAGAGCAAGAAGAGGTCTCGGCCTCCTGTTTCTTCAGAACATAGAGATATTTTCTGCCAGACAGCACTAAAGTGCGGATGCCTCTCACACATTCTTATCTGCGCATGGTATCTGATGCAAGGTGCAGAGAGTGCTTTGTGAAAGTTTTAAAAAAATGGCAGCACCTCCAGCTGCAAAAGTATCTTGTGCTTCTAGTCCCCATCACAGAAAACCACCTCATATCATTAGCTTTTTCACAAGTGCTGCAGAGACAGCTGACTATGTCACACTCAGACACATTTGGTCTTGCTGAGATATATACAATTGTCTCCATGGATTTTCAGCTATCTCCATTAAAGTGCATTTCCCAAGTACATAAAACATCAATCAACTGCCCACAAGGTAGCACAACTGTATCTTCCTGAAATTGTATTTAATTTAAACACATTTTCTACCTGATAGCAACAATGAAAATTTAGGTGACAAACTACAGAAGACCTGTCCATTTGCTCTGTAGTGAAAGGGCACATTTAGAAGGCATTAGACCTTACGTTCAAGAGTTCAAGAGTTGAACTGTGCATATTTTTCAAGTTCTGATCTGTTTGGATTAGAAATTGATCTCAAGCCTTTCAGCTGGTGCCTATATCTATGACATGCAAGATGATATGTCTAAAGTAATCAAAATTTAGCCCATATATGTCTTACTCGAACAATGAAATGCTGACAGAACAACCAAAACTGAATAACAAATCAACAAGCTAATCTACATCCTTCCAGCACTCTTCCTAAAGCATGATGTAACCACACAATAATACCACAGCCTACAGCTAGTGTGTCTCACACAAAACCTGAGTACCTGCAAATACTAGGGAGGGCAGACCTAACATAAAAATTTGCACTTTCACAATTAACTGAAGAGAACATACATCTCTTCTTGCTTTCATGTCATGTCCTAGAACTGAACTAGAAGCAGGATTAGCTAGTTATTAGAAAGTGGCAGAGAGAGTGGGAAAGCATAAAAGCTTTAGAACATTTCTAACTAGGATGGAATATTCCAGAAAACAAAATGTAAAAATGTGGGAAGATAGTCTTCTCACAGGGTCTGCAGTCCAGGCATACCAGTTGAACAGAATTCAATAGGTCTAAAAATGAGTGGGTATGAAATCTTGACCCAATTAAATCCATGGCAAAAATCCCATTGATTTTTCTGAGACCAGGATTTCAGTCTGGTCACACTTTGTCCAAATGCTGACCTTTTTTAAAAAGCAGCAAATATCATTCTGTGTTTTAGACATTTATATGTTCATATTCAAACAAACTGTAATGTTTTTGGGCAAGGAAATATACATAGGTGACTTGGCTGTCAGGTCAAAATGGACTGTTGTTCCAGTATACACATTGTAGATGAAAGCATGGACAAAGAAACATACTGCAGTGCAGGCAGACAGTGGCCAAGAAGGGTGCTCTTTAGAGGTATGGATTTTATTATGAAATCCCGTAACTCCCTAGATCCCAGTGAGATATATTTTTCTCAGTAAGATGCAATGAACTCAAATGCTGCTCAGGAACAGAGGAGGTCACCCTGTTGAGCAGAATAAAAGAGGTCAATACTGTTTGCAAGAGCTGAATTGGGTTTTCTGGAACTCCAACACACTGGCACCCGGGCCCAAGATAGTTTACTCTCTCCCACCACCACCGCTCTTCCTCAACAGGCTGGACCGTAACAAACAGGCATTCCTAGCGAGGGGGAAACCTGGGTCATCACTGCATTTGTTCCTTCTGCCTGGAAATCTTCACTGTGGTCTTAAAACAATGCATCCCTACTTCATCTGGCTCCAGCTGAGCAGTGCACTCCACCTGGCTGCAGGCCGCCTGTGCATGCCTGACTCGGTTGGGTACGGTGTGTGCTCTTCTCATTTCCTGCCAGTGTTTACAGCCAGGCTGCAGACAGAATTCAAGAGCTCCTGTGCTTGCTCTAGCTCTCCACACCTTTGTAGGCTTCTGCCTGTCCAGAACCGATGTTGGCTCTAGTGCTCCGAGATTAGCTTAAACTCAATGCATTACTTTAGGCTAATGAACAAAGGAAAACTAGTACAACCTATTCCCAGGGACAAAAGGAAGAGTCAAGAGCCAAGAAATATCAAAGTGATGATGTCAGTTCACCCTCTTTACAAAACAGTCAAGTGGAAAGACTGAAACGGAAGGCTGCTCTTTTACTCCAATAAAGGTCAAATAAAGAGCTAAACACTCTTTCTCCTTCCCATTACTACAGTAGTTCTAGAGATTGGGCTTTTTCAAATAGTTTCCCTGATACAATCAAAGACATTTACTTTCTTTTTACAGGTATGTCCTCACACAGTTAATCCCCTCTAGCCATTCAGCAAAAGAGAAATCTATTTCTGCTAGCTTTATTAGTTCCCAGACCCAGAGCTGGATGAATTGCTTATGGTAATAAGAGATTAGTTTAATTTAATACATTTTTCCTACTTGTGACTTGACCATCACATTATCCTGACTCCTGTGTTTGTAGGACTAATCATAAATATTCTCCAAACAGATTATATAAATACATTTCAAATGATGAGTTGTTTGCAGACCGATGTCTCTGAAAATGCCCAAATTACTTTTTAAGCCCCCAGGGGTATGTGGCTTTTTGCATAATTCACATGCCATCATTTCTGAGAGAGGAAGCGAAACCTTTAAAATAGAATAATGAGAGAAGTATATCAGTTACTGAACAGATAATAATTATTAATAATAATCTGTATTAGAAATTGCTTGCAAAACGTTTAAGACTCTCAAATACATTGTTAAACAAACAGTTTAAATAAACACAACCCCTGGAAACCAGGAGTGAGATGGGATCATGAGAGTAGTCATTAATTACTTTCTTTTATTTCCAAAAGCTCTGCTACTTCTAATTTGTCTATTAACCTACACTGCTGCTCTGCGAAAACTTCCAAGGGTTACTACATATAATACAAAACCCACATGCAACTAGTCATGGAAATTTAAGTAATACTAAGGGAAATTTGGCTGAACAGGCAAAATATTATATAGAATAATTTGTTTTGTAAAAAAACATTTACAAAATTATTTCCAATTATGAAAGGAGGACTGAATTAATTATTGCCTTGTTATGAACCACATGGATACTTTGGAGGCTTGTGAGAATATTTCTTTTTAAAAAAGCATGTGCAAGTAGAATGTAGAATTAGGGTTAATAGACATATTAACAATAATCTGCTGAAGCAATAGAAAAATGACAGCAAAAAACTTCAGGTTTCTGAGGCATAAAACTAAAAGCTCCAAAATTCAATAATGAACTCTAATTTTATCATAAAACCTTAATAGAGCTGGCAACAAAAATGTATTTCAATTTTTATAAACTTTCAGACTCTCCTGAAATCAGCAAAACCAGAGGTTTTACATTGCTTTTAATAACCTCCAAATCTTAGTGAGATATTAGAATTTGATTGTATTTTGATATCATCTGAAAGATTATCCAACAGCTGCAATAAGCAATATGTAGCAGGACCTCTCCAGGGTCAAACTTTGTGTATAGGGAGAGATGAGATTATTCTGGTTTTATTAGAGAGGAATGTGCATGCATACAAGGCAGCAGCAACATGAAGTGGAAGCTTTCCAATCCCAATAGCTGCCTATGGGCTCCGATTTCCCAGGTAGGTCTGGCACGTGTTGTTTGGTTGTCAGGCAGTTTGGGATGATCTCTGGTGTGAGGTTTAGCCTGTAAGAGCAAGTTGTGCTTCTGCTGGGAGCCCCTGGGTGGTGGCCATACCAAGGAGAGCGAGTGGCCCTTTGCATTACAAGGCTGTGTGTGTGCCTCTGCTCCTGTGCTGAGGGATGCGCCTCTGGCATGTCTGGGGCACCAACACTTCTTGGGCTCAAGAGACATTACTGGAGACACCCAAACATTCAGGACTGGACCCTATGGCTGGCACCAACAAACAGACTGGACACCTCTAAAATAAAGGATGGAAATTTTCTCTGCTTCTTGTGTGGATGGGACTTCCAATAAGCCATCATACGATTTTTTTTCTCCTCCTCTTTAAACCAGCAAGGACTCCAACCCTCTGAACCCAGCAAGGTCTTTGCAAACAGCAAAGCAATTGTTTTCAATTTCCTGTTTAAAGAAATAGTTTAAAGGAATTCTGGCATGCTAAAAAAATGCAGGATTTATTTTCTGAGAAAAAAATCCATTTTAAAATTAATAAGCACTTATCAGAATTCACATGCATCTCCTAATGAGTAAGCAGGTGCTTACTACAGTGATTGGAAAAGAACCTCTCTCTGCATTCAGCACTTTTCAGTTTTAAGAATCAGGGATATTGGTCCTTAGTTCCTATGTGGAAATATTTAAAGCTCTTTCTAATGTGTTTATGATGTTTTCCTATGCAGCCCTGCACAAACATTTCCAGTGTGCTATGACTCAGTACTTTTTTGAAGTAGCAGAAATACAATGAAAAGTCTGTTTCTCATAGTGTTTTGGCAGAAAACAACTCTGTGGGTTGGTGTTGGCAACACCACAGTCTAAGAATAGGGCACTTCTCAGGCAGAAAGTTGTTGAATTTGGACATCAGCTAGGTTTGCCTAGGCGTAAAGAAACCACTGTCTTCAGGGAAAAGAGTAATTTGGAAATGCTTATCCGACAAGTTAGTGTGCTAGTGTCTACCAAAATAATTATTTCCTGTGAGGACTACTCAGAATGAAGTAATCTCAAAGAATATATTCCACTGGATGAGTGAGGTTGCTGGGCAGCCCTTTGACACTTCCTCAAAGGGGCTGTCATTGTGTGGAGTGCTCTATTCTAGTTTCAATTGTTCATAAATGTGAGTAATGCTTCCTTCCAAGGGAAGAACTGTAACAGTGCAGTGCTTCAAGATCCATGCACTGTGCTGATAGCACTATTACCATCATTGTGAAATGCAGAGTAAGAGAAAATGTAACACAACAATGAGGAAGTGACAGAGTTACTTTTAAACTGAGTATGAATATGACAGTCTTAAAACCTAATATGCTGAGCTGAGCCTGGGCTGTGGTGGTTCTGATGAACCCAGAGGAGGTGGAAGAGTTTTCTCTAGTTAAGACTTTACCCATAAATACAGGCTATACTGACTGTTCTCTACAAATAAAGGCAATTCCTTGGAAGCCTCAACTACAGCATTCCCTTACTATGGGTAACATTTGCCAAGTGACTGAAGTGTCTACACCACCAGTTTGATTCCATTTTTATTGTGCCCCAGGGCTCTGGATTCCTGATTATCCATACCATTCATGCTCTCCTTTTGGCAACAAAAACTTTGGTCAATTATTTCCTTCCAAAAGGAAATGCTGGCACAGATGGCAGAGAAGCCAAGTCTAGTCAGATCATATTGGATGTGTAATTCCCAGGCTTGGGCTCCTGTTCCATGGGACTGCCATTCAGCACAGCCCCAGAAAGCCTTCTTCTCTCAGCAGCTCTCTACAAATCTTCAGACAGGACCTTCCATGACACTTCACCTTGCCCTCAGATATGAAAGCACAGTCCCAGCAGACAGAAATCTTTCTACTGGTATTTATATATCTGTGTAACTTCTCTGGAGAAGAAGTAGACAGTCAGGCCTGGAAGCTGTCTTTTTGCACAAAGATGAATTTTGAATTTGTCTGCTCAAGATTTCTAGGTCTTAAGTTCTTTGGAAGATGCTTCCTCTTATTTAAAATAGCTTGTAATATATCTGTAGTGCTTATTCATCTCTTTTGTCTTCAGCAGGACAAAGGAGAAGGAAATAAATTATCTCCTTTGAAAGAAGGAGACATACCAAACTCCTTCCTATACAGGGCAACTCTGATTTGTTGCCATACCTTCCATGGTAATATGTAGGGTTCTCCAGCTTTTCTATCCAAGAGGAATAAGCACCCAGCAGTGCAGTCAACAAAAATCCTTTTTCTATCTCTAATCTCTAAATGCTTTTATCACAGAACATTTAGCATACATATGTACTCACCTGTGAGCCTTATTTCAGGTCTTCCTGCCTAAACACTGGTCTCTAATGAAGCAGCAGCCATATGTCAGATTACAGACAGGTGACAGATGGAGTTAATCATGCAGCTTTGATCCATTTTCCCCCCACACATTAATCTATCTCCTTTAAGACTTGTTCTAAGAGTTAAAACCAGGAATACATACAGCCAGAATAAATTGTTACAACTTAGAAACTTGGATGAGATTTTTGACTTGAAAAGAGACAGGAATGTAGATGTGTGAACTCCTGCCCCTTTCCCAACAAACACTAATGAACAGCTTCATCTACTAGCATTAAAAATATTTTTATGTTCTGTTTGTCAAGGAAATGTTTCTTTCCCCAAATAGGGAAGGCTTTCAAGCTTTCTTTCAGGTTTGTATGTGTTTGATGGCAGCGCTTAGTCCTATGTTAGTGACACATTTAGACTGCTATATTCAGGGCTGGAAACAAAAATTTCACATCCTTCCAAAAGAGAAAGCTCCCTTTCCACTGTGACATGTCATATTTAGTTCTGGCCCTGGAAGGTTCCTATGTACCAGACATCAGTTGTAACATTTTAAGTTACAGAAAAACAACTTAAAATTCCCTCTGAAGGAGTATATTGACATTTCCTTCTAAGGGTAATGTTTGCACTTGTGATATGAAGGTACCTGGACTCACAGAAAGAAGGATATAAAAACACTTCATGAAAATTCATCAGTGTGCATGGGAAATGACAACATGGAATGGAGGCCATCAGAAAACTGGTCAGACCTAGCAAGTTACACAACTTACCAGGGCTGCTTGTAGAGGTTCCTAGCCCTGCCACTAACATAAGGCATGTCCTCAGGCATGTCTCCTCATCTTGCTGTGATTCCATTCTCCATCTGTTAAGTGAAGATAACAACATGAAACTTTATGAAGAACTTCAGGTGAAAAATGCAATATAGCTCCTTGGTCCAACATACTGGACATAGCAGGAGGTGAGTAACTTACATAATTTATTGTCTTCCTAGTTAAGAATAGCATGTCACCCTATTTCTGCACCTCTACAGCAGCTAGTTAAAGCACACTTGCTTATAAGCAAGATGTGAAAGAATCAACTTTCCATCTGTATCAAGGGTGCATAGCACTTTTTCAAAACAAATCATTACCTGGAGCAGCAATGGAAGAATCAAGAAGTTTTAAGAATTGTAGTTGTAAGAAAGATATCATTTACTTTAGCAGCTGGCAACATAGAAACCTGCAGAACAAGCAAAAGAACGCCTACCTAGACTACTCAGTCAAGGTCTGTGTCATAATTATTTGTGGTAGGGAAGCAAAAGGAAGACTCCCTCAGACAATTGTTACGTTTAATCTTACTATGTAGCTGCTGGACAGTATAGGGACATAAAAGTTAATTGTCTATAACAGTTAAAAGGGAATTCTAGAGACCTACTGTCTCCCATCAGATTGGAGTCTTCAGAAATAAGTGAATGATATTATATTGATGCAATTTTCTTCTAGTATGCATATACATTTTTATTTGCTTGAGAACAGGAGTATGTGCTGGTAACAATTATGGCACTATGCAACTTCCAGTGACTAAAGGGAGGCTTCATTTATTTTAAAATTGCCTTCTAAATTATCCACTTGTTTAATCATAAAAAATCTGGAATGTCTTTCTTGACTTTAACAGCTGAACACTTGGCTGAAGATATGTGGGTCATTACCTCCTCATTCTTTAATGTAAAGACAAACTGGCAGCCTGCTTGGGATTTCTCTGTACTCCGAAAGATATCCAGAAATATCCTTCAGAAACCTTTCAGAAGGATATTTTCCTTCAGAAACTATACTAGATCCTGTTAGATTTCTCTGAAACTCATGTCATAGCTCCTCTCAGTGCTTGGTTTTTTAACAGTAGGCATGAAAAGCTATGATCAAATACCTAGACTGTTGTTTTTATTTACATACAGTGATGAGTAAAAGGCCCAAACACATACTCTAGATTCTTGTGTACCCTGGAAAACTATTTCCAAACCTTTAATTTACTTCTCTTGGACTGCAATTTCAGCCATTTTGTGATGGGATGGAAACATTCTTTTTCCCAAACATGGTCAAATGGCATTTTTAGCTCTTTTAGTGCTCTCAGAGCTCTAGTTCTAGTGAAATTACAGTGTTAGTCTGGATTTCCATTGCTGTGACAGCAAGCAGATCCTGTCTGTCAGTGTACAGACAGACTCAACAGACTGAAATATGAATGGAAAATGGGGTTAGAATGGAAGTCAATACTGCCTGAATTAATGTTAGTGCAGAACACTCTTGGGTAATGCTCAGGATATAGAAGGATAGTTTGAGAGGTGGGAGAATAATGAAAATTTAAGAATGAGGGCACACCAACGGACATTTTCAGACATTTTTTTTTTTCCTAGATAAGCTTTTATGTAGTTTGTCCTCAGCACAAGACAACTTGCTAAAAACTAAAATATCTTCTTCCCCTACCCTCAGGATAATTTTGGAAAAAGAAAAAGATCACACATATGAAGCAGCAAAGCCAAGTATCTAAGTGATTGGAAATGTACAGTTTAAATTAGAGGAAGAGATGCAATTTTGAGAAGGAAAGGAGCCATACCCTCAGGAACACAAGGGTTTTAAAATCCTAGAAAACCAAGAAGTGCAGATGAGCCAAAAGCTATTTGGGGCAAGAAAAGCACCCGTCCTCATTCCAGAGATCAAAGAAGAAATGATTAGGCATAACTAAAATCACAACCCAAAACAAGAAGCTCTGAAAAGGAAACATCGGTACCCCTATTCATCAACTAAGAGAGAAATAATCCATCACAGATTGGTCTCTAGAGCCACAGTGGATAATTGTCCAGTGGCCCCTTCTTTCCTCTCCTTCATTCCACCAGTCCAGTCCCTGTTTGCAGTCAGTGCCATGGTCTGCCCTCACAATGGGAGAGGCACATGATGAGCAATAAGGGATGGAAGGGAACAAATGGAACCTCACCCAGAGAGTGCACACTGTTCCCTCAGGTTTTTAGTAATGGTATTCCTAGAGCAGGATCTCCTCCTGCATAACTGTTTCTATAATCTGGTTTCCACCTGAATCGTGCCCCTTTGTCAATGTATGCCAGGAAAATTAGTATCAGTATCTCTCTCTCTGAAATATATTCTGCTAATTCTGTGATGAGGGTAAAATGCACTCCTTGTGCATTTCCAGTCCATATCCCGAATACAGAAAGGATCTGACAGCCAAGATGCAAACTGTGTAAGTGGAGCTACCAGAGCCAGAAGATGTTACCAGGGCCAGCAGTGGGTTTTCATCTCTGTGTCAGCAATTCAGCAAAAAGGTACTGAATTTTGTAACTTTTTTGAGGGATTCACACTACAAGTTAAGCTAAGACAATTTTGTTGGTAACTGCAGGTACACTCATATGAGTCAAAAAAATGTGCCAGGAGATTTATCTAGATAGCACAAAAGTGGGATAAGAAAGAGAGAAACTTATTTTTTTCTCTTTTGTACTTTTTAATTAATTTGAGGAAATTCCAAAACCTTCAGTATTGTAGGCAACTAACACTGATTACAAAACAATATTGTTTAAATTTCTAGGCTGCAATTAAATATATCAGCTAAGGCTGCTCATAAATTGCATTTGTAATTTTTGATAAAACATGGTCTAAAAGCTTCAGATACTAAGGGATATGAAAGAATAGTACATGGTCCTTCATCCCTTTCTATAACTGCCCAATTTTCTTGAAAGTATTCCTGCTAGATACCTTCCCTTTTCTCTTGAATAAATCAAAGAAAGTGACAGGCACTGATACAGTTAAATATTTCTACTTTGGTGGACCAAAAAAACCAGATGTAATAATCAGAGCTCTTCACAGTTATAAAAGCCATCATCTGGCTCTCATGACTTGCTCTTGCAAAGGAAGAGGTGACATTGAGCTTGCAAAGCAGAAAGAGCATATACCTGATGAGCTGAAGAAAAAAACTTTATATAAGAAGGCCTCCATGAAAGCACTGACTGAGCAATGTGTTTGTTGCATGCTGCCTTTATTTAGATATTAACTGGATTACACTTGTACTCATTCACAAATTGGGATATTTTTCAAAATATGAAGGTATTCCAGATCACTATTTCCCGCGCCGTTGGCTCTGTATTCGAGGCAAGAAGCAGATGTAGAGAAACAAACAAACTACTGCCAAAAATGTTGGTGTTGCCAGGGGCTGGGAAAACAGGCAGAAGCAAGATGGCAGGCCAAGAGAGGAAGATTTCTGCTCATAGGAGTGAGGAAAAGTGAAGTTTCCTGAGCACACAACTTTCTGAGGGGTCAGCTCTGGCCACCAGGAACTTGGGAACCGGTGTTTGCTTCTCCCATGATGATGGAACCAGTGTACATGTGTATGTACTCTTGCTAAATAAAAAAAGCACTGCATCCCTAGGGAAATCCGTTCCTCCCTGACAAGAGCAGCTTTGCAGAGCCCCAGACATTACCACACCTTGCAATACAGGGCTGGCAGTCTCTATCATGAAATGCAGGCTTCCAACACCTTTTAAGCATTAATGAGCTTCGCAGAGGCAACTTCCTAAGACTAAAATCAGCAAACAATTTAATTTCCTGTTCAAGCATTGCTGTTAAAGTAGTTTTACTTGGCAGTGTATCATGTGCTGCAGAGGGGGGAGGAGAGAAATTGTGTGAGCACCTGAGGCTGCAGACTGGCCCCACAGGGAAGGACGGCTGGTGCTGTGGGGCGCTGGGAGTCGTGGCAGTGCCTGCAGGGGGTGGAGACAAGGCAGCAGGCCCCCCATTAGCACCATGCTCCTGGGGATCCTCGTGGTGCTCTGCTTCATCCCCACTGCTGATGTAACAGGTAACAAAAACCCCTCACATTTCAGTCCTTTCACCAATTTTTTCTTGCTTTGATCATCAAGGGGTAGAAGGTCTCGTATAGCTCGGAATTAATTTTGCATTGATTCTTCTTGTTTGGATGAAAGGGGAGAGACAGCACGCTGCCAAGTCTGCAAATGGAACAACTTGATATAACTGAGAGGACAATTTTTCTCCTGCCATAAGACCTAAGATCTTTCTTTTAATCTGACTTCTCTCTAGATCCATTTGGAAACTGCATGCATAGGTAGAGGGGTGTTTATTTCACCTACTCCCCAGGCTTTACAAGTTCTGCTCACAAGCGCCTTTTCCTGGGGGCAGCGGGTCTGAGCAAACCTGGTGCCAGCGCCTGTCCTGGGGAAGACTCTCCCCATCCCCAAATATACTTGTAAAGCTTGAGGTTCCCCCATGGCCTGGCTTAAGTGTCACGGGCTCCGGTGCTGAGTACAATGACATCCTCACAGGATTAACAAATAAATGCTCAAAAGCAGAGCTGCTTACTGAGCTCAAAGATGGGACAATAGGACTTGCCAAGTTTCTGATTTTTGCATTGTTTAGTGGCTTACTGATACTTACTAGACATCTAGTTTCTTTCTGAACATCTTGAGGAAAGAAAAACAAAAAAAAGTGATTTTGAAATCCCTAGTCTTAGTGAATGTCCCTGACTCTTCAGTTGTTGTGGCTGAGGGTATTTATCTTGGTGATGTCTTGCTGATGCAGTGTTCCTATGTTCAGACCTAACATGCCTTTCCAGTGGGTATATTAAAATGTAAAGCAAGGCAAAGGATGCTGGCTTTTGCTAGGATAATCTTGAGACAGACAAATTTTCAGACTGCTGGCTGTGAACTGTTGTTATTGCATCTTCTTCAAATATCAGTTTTTTGTAGTTTCCAGGGAAGTTACAGATAGGAAAAAAATTCTGGTTTCCAGTACAAAATTTCTAACACAGAGAACATCTTTTAAAACTCACTTTTCTAGTATGAGAGATGCAATTTAATCTATTTTTTTCTTATTTTTACATTATTTTTCCATAACTGTTTTCCTCGGTGAAGGCATTGAAGTTTGCATGAAACCATGATCTTTATTTCTTTAAGAAATCATAGATTTTTTCTTCCTTGTCCTTTCCCATGTTTAGAATTCTGTGTTTGCAATATCACAATTATTTCCACAGCAGGCCCCTGGATTGTCAAAGAAGACACTAATTCCAGGAGGGGATAAATATCAGCAGTAGGTTAAGAGTTCTGAACACATTTCCATGAGGTGTGAACAGCTTTTAAGCAGTGCTTTTGATTTGCAAGAAAATAAGTTACAGTGTGTAGTTCTCAGACACAGGTGTTATGCCACGGCTTTATAGATATATATACACTTGCTTTGCATGAAGAACTTGTGTTTCTCCAACAGACTCACCAAGATTGTTCAACTTCTTAAACAGAAGCACATGAGGTCATTTGCTTCTCAGGGTTCTCATCCTTTCCCCATCATTTTTCTTCAGTCTTCATTTTCAAGATGATTGCTCCTTAGTACATGGGAAACATTAAGGCAGGTCAAAACCCTGCAGGACTTCCTCAAGCCATGAAGTGCATTATAAGCCCCAGGTATTTTGGTTTGGGAAAATCAACAGAGTTCGTCCTGTTGCTAGATTATATCAGTGGCTGCTGCAGGCTGAGTTTAGATCATAGAAAGGGATTTAAAATACTAGTTTAGTAATTTGCCTTTTGCAGAAACACTAATGTTAACAAAGTTTGTCCTCCTCCCCTTTTTGTTGGCTAAATAATTACCTTGCTGTGGTCTGTCAGAGAGGCAGCTAGATCAAGTCTCTGGTATTTTGTAAAATAAGTAATGTAAGGAGGTTCCCACTGCAGTGTACCACAACTGACCTCATCTTTTTACTATCCACGTAACCTTCTGGCTTATGGTCTCTGGGGCTTAAAATCAACTTCTAACCTACCAAGGTCACCAGAATGCAAAAGATGGATGAGGCAAGGTTAGCCAAGTGTAGGATGACATCAACTAATTCTTGTTCTAAAAAAACAAATCACAAACTGCCAAGAAAAATCCCTGTGCTCACACTGGATTTGCTTAAAGCATGAGTGTTACCTGGGCTTTCTGGAGTACTCTGCTGCCTGCCGTACTCGAAGGAAAGCAGGAAAGTTGTGCAGAAAGCTGGTCTGTAAGGGCCAGATGGAGAGGATCCCCCCAGCTGCACATCAGACACACAGCTGGGTGGCTTCAAACTAAAGTAAAAGAGAAGGACCCTTGCACCTAGGAAAGAAGAGTAAACCTACTTGAACAACAGACCAGCAGCAGCAAAAAGTAAATAGCTTTTTTTATAACATACCTGTGTGACTTTCTGCCTGTGGCTTAAACAAATTCCTTTCAGTTTTTTCAGTTAGGGTTTTCCCTGTCCCCCCAGGGAGTTATGTGGGCCATTTCTTTCCTGTGCTTACAGAAATGCCAACTTATCTAAGATACCTTGCTCTGGAAAATAGCTTCTTGAAGTCAACTGGCATAAAAAAGGAAGAGGAGTACTAAATATTTTAGCAGAATATGTTTTTTCCAATAGCTGATGATGATTCATGAAGAGTTCTGGAGGAAAAAAAACCAAAGCCCAACACCTCAAAATAGATATTTTCCATACTTTGTCAACTCTATTTCACTTTCTTGGTGAATAGAAAAAATAAAAAAAACTTCAGTGGAGTTTTGCTTGCATTGGGTTTGATGATCAGAGAGTCAGTATTTTACAGATATTATAGATGGATAGCATTTTGTTTCATGATCCAAAACCCCCTCACATGTGATTACAAGAAATGTCCAGCACCACAAATAATCTATTAAAAAGCTTAACATGCATTCATTTACATTCATTACACACAATTGCATATAAATCCTAAGGTCCTGAAAAGGCTTTCAGCCTGTGCACACTGATTGATATGATTTTACATTTTTAAAGTCACTGCTTTTTGAAACTGTAAACAATGATTTTTCATAACTGCTATTTTCCTGGCTGGGTAAGGCCGAGATATAGATATTTATTACTACACATCATGAGTGAACACAGCTCTGAAGTGGCAATCACAATCCTACTTAGGGGAAAGGAAACACCGACTAAATGTTTCAGAGTTCCACCATTTAACAAACCCAAAGTGACACTTATGAGGAAAACCTGTCTCTGTGTAGGCAAAAGCAGCCTCAGCCCATGTTTCCTCAGAATGGGCTAGATCCTGCTCAGAATCTAGTCAAATCCTATTCCGATCACATGTGAAGTGAGGGATGTTTGGCATTACTTTGTCTTCCCCATGAAAATAGCACACATTTTAGTATGATTGACTTTCTTCAATTCAAAAATCCTCCAAGTCCAGAGGAGGACGAGGATGACAGCAGGGCTTGTCCAACATGCCAGTGGGGTAAGCTTGCCTTGCCCCTTTTAGCATTGCAGCCCAACCAATTCATGTGGTGCTAATGAGTTCTTCCTATAAATGAAAACAAAAATACCTCCTTTAATTTAGATTTGAAGTAGTAGAGCCACTTTGTGAAAACGGATTTGGGTGCTTAGCTTCAAGCATGTAGGAGCTATCTTCATTTAATGACCCACAAATGAGGTTTTTCCCACTGCTCAGCCAGTCTGCATCCCAGCATCAGCAGCATGGAGCTGGGTTATCAAGCCTAGCCTGCAAGTCAAGGCAAACTGATTCAAGACATGAGAATGAGTTGAATGAATTTATCATTTTAGGTAGGTGTATCAAAAGAGACTGGTTGCCAATTAGCACTGTATCATGGCAGGGACATAAACAGTCCAGAGCGCTAGCTAAACAGTAGAGCTCAAGGCATGAAGCACAGGTCTAAACGTCAGGAATCCAGGTTAGCTGATGACAGCAAAGAGATGGGGGTAAGTCATGGGGGTCTGCAGAAGAGTGTAAATAAAATCTGAAGGGAGTCCCTCAGTGATGAGATTTTCATTGTTCTTTGACTTTCCTCTGATCACAGAAAATATGATCAGGCTGAGCAAAAAAATATCCATTCATTTTCTATAAGTACTTGAAAGTACAATGAAAATAGGCAAGCACTTTTTGAAGTGTAATGCTTCTGTCTGTTCTGGGACCCTATTTTGGTTGTCAGCTCTGAGACAGAAAAGGTCTGCCCTGAAGGTGTTTTCAGTCCATGTGACAATCAGGGTTGTAGCAGTGCACAAATTCTGCAAAGCAGTAGAATAACTCTGTCTCAAGTGAGATGTGTAGAATTCTGCTGTGCTACAGGTGGAACAATTCTGCCACAGACTTGCAAATTGCCATGTAGGCCAAAGATCAATTTTCTGGCCAACAAAAATATAATCAAATACCTTGTCTGAAGGGGTGGAATCCAAACCTCAGCCGATACTAGAATGCCTTATAAGACTATGTGAGAGCTTTTGTCGGAAAATGCTGATTAAAGGAAACTGAATTGTTTTGCTGAAATGTCTTTATTTTGATGAAAAGTCATCACAGGCATTATAGACTCACCTTCTCTATTCTTATTCCACCACTCTGTCGTAGGATTCAAAGATCCTTGTCTCTTTCTGCTGTAAAGCCTGGAAAGATTACCCTTCATCCAAAGTTTCACAGTGTTTTGGTTGCCTGCAAACATGGGATTTCAGAACTGTTATGAGCTTTCCTCCACCCTCTCACTAACAATGTTGAATAAAGAGACACAAGGAGGATAGGCTACAATCTTTCTTTGCTAAAGATGAGGCAGTAGATCATTCCTTGTCTCCCTGTCTCACATCTCCTCTCATTTGAAGCAAGGGCTGGTAAAGGAGACTTTCAATGAGAAAATTAACAACTTCAGCAGTTTCACAAGTTCTGCTGGTAACTGGAGAATCTCCTAGCCAAAGGCTGTTTTTACTGCCACTCCCTTCCACTAGTCCTGGCCATGTTATGAATCTCTTTGTGTTTACTTTATTCCCTGGACCACATTCATCTCAAAGGAGTATTCTGCTCAAGAGGCTGGGGTACTTCATCTTCTTGTGCAGGCATGAATACAGCAAGTATCATTTGGTCCTAAATATTGTTAAAAACAGTTTTAAACACCTAATTTTCTGGTCATTCTGGATCTGGCCTCCTTCCCACTTTATTTCTCTTACTAGCCTTTTTGAAGTCTCGCCACACAGATTAAGTAGAAAGAATCTAGGTATGCACCACATTTTGAGGACAAGAGGTACAGTTGTCATTTCAACAGCCACAGTGATCCTCAGGGATGTGTAAAAGACTATTCAAACTGGTTTTGAGCTGAGCTTGCATAAAAACTTAAGTAGTCATATAAAAGCTTTGCCAAGTCTCTTGCTTAAAAGCCACAACTCCCTCTTACTTAGGGGTCATCATTTGAAAAGAAGGGTCTCATTTGTGCAGGATGACATTTCTTGGAAGAAGTTGTCTTTCTGCATACTCCTTGCTTTGTTTCATTGTTTGGCAGATGATAGCACAGAGGTCTACATGTCAGAAAACATTTCCTGTTTATGTATCGGTCTGGTCAATTAAAATTTAATTATACATTCATGTGACATGTTCTTTTCAGGCCATTCAAGTGCTAAGTGCCAATGCAGTGTCAAATCAGTCAGCTCCAGAGTCCTTTGAGAGATTAAGAATCTATTACAGCTGCTGGCTAGAGAAATTACTTATTTTACATTAAAATGATAACAGTTCATTCTTTTAGTGTTCATTGCCCAAGGTCCAAACCCTTGAAATGGTTCAGGAAATCCACCTGCAAACTCTTCAGGAGTCCTTGAATTAAAAAGCAAATGTATAAATAATATTCTCTTATCTGACTGCAGTGTCAATTTCACTGTAATTTCAGTGTATTTTCACTCCATGATCCCCAGGAAACTGCTTGCTGAGTGAAGGATAGACTTAGATGACCTTATGTGTACACACGTATACACAGATGCAGACTAGGCTTCTGAGCTCTGATGTGAAGTCTTAATCACGGGCCACTGCCTCTGCTACTGTTCCAGCTCTGAAGAAAAACACACTTGATCTCATAGTCCCTTAGAGACGATGTAATTATTTACATACAGGTGGCTAGCTGCAACAATAGCTCCTGTGAGAAAATGCTTCTGTAGATGGGTGGTTTTGTACTCCCTGGTAGGGAGTGTCAGCAGGGGAGAGAAGATATGGACAAGAGTTGCATGGGAGGATGTGTTACATTTTATAAACAAGTGCTTTTCTCGCTTTCTCCCCTCCCTTCCAGAAAACAAGATTTTAGTGGCTCAGCATCCTTTGCTCATTGTAGCTAACCAAACTGCAACTCTAGTTTGCAACTACACATACAATGGAACAGGGAAAGAATTTCGAGCTTCGCTACACAAAGGAACGGACAGTTCAGTTGAAGTTTGCTTTATCTCATGGAACACAACCAAAATTAGCAGCAATTCAAATAAAGAATTCAACTGCCAGGGGTATCATGATAAAGACAAAGTCATCTTCAGTCTTTGGAACATGAATGCCAACCAAACTGACATCTACTTCTGCAAAATTGAGGTCATGTATCCACCCCCATATGTCTACAATGAGAAGAGCAACGGGACTGTCATCCATGTGAAAGGTAAGCTGAGAAACCTCTGTAGGCCAGTATCCTCCCTGTACACAGTCCTTACATAGTGGCTGGAGGCAGCTTGTTTCCTTAAAAAAAAAAGTTGCATTGCCTGTTAAAACTACATTCCTGCTCTGGATCTCCTGAAGAAGAGATCCTAAACTGATGATTGATTAAATGACACATTGGAACAAGGAGTAAATAAGGAGAGATCGATGTTTTAAATTTCATGTACTTAAAGTTTTCTTTGCTCTTTCCTTAAAGAGACACCCACCCAAATACAAGAGCCTCAGTCTGCAATTCCTTTGTGGATTCTGGCAACAGTGACTGGAATTCTTGCACTCTACAGTATGCTAATAACTGCAGTGTTTATTAACTACTGGGTAAGAAACTTGTATTTTCCTTTGCTCTGTATTCTCTTATAGTTAATTTTTCAGCTTATACTTGTCGTGTTTACCACTAACTCACTGATACTCCTTCAGTACAGGATAGCAGTGTTTCCTCATCCCAGTTATGTATGCACACCCATGGTGTACCCCAAAAGAGCTGAAACACCAGATGCTCTCCAGGTGGGCAGTCAAGCCTCTGCAGTGTAGTCCTACAGCAAATAGTAATGCCACAGAGTTGGCAGTGCCCTGCACACCAGCAATACCTGGACACCTCTGCCAGCTGAACCTGTCAGGGTAATCTAGAACTACAAGCATTTCTGACAAAACCATTTGAGACTATACTGACAAGAGCTCACCTACAATAAAACAATCTGTAGGGAGCCCTTAGCTCAGAACCATCTGCAGTGGTGTCTTGTGCCTATCCAGCAATTCCCTTGAGCAACCACTATTTCTGGCAGCTTGACTACAATGGAATAGGAGCACCTGGATGTCAATAGTCCTTTGTCTACATCAACAGTAAGAAAACTATGACAGCCTTATGACTCGTAATTTTTGCTTTCTAATCTCTCTGGAGAGTTGACTGGCCCGAGTCACATCTAGCTCTCCTCCTGGCATGATACAGGGGCAGCAGAAGGACATTTTCCTTGACGAGTCTTAGGACTGTGATCTCCAGAGCAAATTTACACTACTCACTCCATGTGAGAAAGACTTGAACAAAGATAACTCAATTCCTTGCACTCTGGCTTTCCCCTCTATTTTTATTGTTAAATAGCAATTTCCAACACAACAATTATGAGGTAGCCTGTACAAAGGGTCCAGAGTCCCTGCCAGGTTAAATGCTGCTTGTGTACAGAAAACCACGGTCACTGCTAGCTGAAGCTTGAGATCGGCTAAGTGTTTCACAAAAGGACACATTCTCAATCTGTGTCTATTTCTAATGGAAAACAATCAAAGCGGGCACTGCCTCAGGAAAATGCAAAGGCCTGTTAAGTGGCTCTTCTTTGTCCCTACTGTAGAGGCTGCCTCTGAGGAGAGCTGAGAGGATTACATGAGCAGCTGCTGGTGTTACACTGCTGTGCTGCCATGGCTGTGCCACAGATAAGATGCTATAGCTTCAAATCCATTATTTACAATCTGAACCATTTTCTCCATTGTTACCTAAAGGCTTCACACTTTGCCACTAACATGTCTGCCCTCAGCAAGAGTGTCAAGGCTGCATTGCCATGTGCGCTGTTTGCTGCATCAGTTTTCACCTGCTGTTATTACTGCTGGCAGTATTCTTCAGATTATATATATTCTGATTCTGGATGTATTTAGAGTGTTGTTGAATGCAAATACAGCTACCTAGAAGACATTGTGAATTGTAAGAAAAAGGTCCTAGTTGTGGTACTCGACAGACATGGCAAGCCTGATCAGTTCCTGAAAGCAGTTAAAGATTTGTCTATTTTCATAACGTTCTGCCTTCCCTGAAGGAAAACTGCTTTCTGTTGTGAAAGAAGCAGTCTTTGATCCTGTAACAGCCCGCCAATCATGCATGCTAGCAAAATGTCTTTCTCCCATGAAAAACTACCTCCTAGGTGAATTAGAAATCCTGTATTATGGAGATGAACACACAGAGATAAAGCTTTTGTATCAAATGTTTTACATGCATCGGCATTACATGGCTTAAGCAGTATGTAACTTACATTCAACATTTCACATATCTATAACATTAATATTTAAAAGCTTAAAATATTTCATAGTAAGTGCCCCACTCTGCATCTACAACATAATGCAGCCATCATATTTTCTAATGCAAGCCTCTTCCAATTCCACAGCATCATGTGCATGTATACTGCAGTATATGCTACTATTTCTGTACATGGGAAGGAAATTTCAGTAAAAAGGAGATTGCAAAAGAGAGTATGATCACTATTAAGGAAGAAGCATGGAAGCATTTTACTTACCCCTGGTCAATAAAGCCTTAAGCTGCGTAAAAAACACCAACCTTGTGCACAGCCTGCAGCAGTCAGAGGTTGAAATGCTGCTGTAGCCACATATTTCCTCTGTGATTTTAGGCAAATTATTTCACCTGTCTTCTGCTACTGTTATTTCTGAAAGAGCCAATGCTTCCCTTGTCTCACAGGGGCATTATAAGCAGGAATCCAGCAGTGGAAGTAGGATTTTTGAGGCCCAGATAAGGAGACATAAAAGATTAACATCAGCTCTGATTCTTTCACTTCTTGAAGGAAGGTTCAGAACAACATATGCATTGTGTCTTACTGCTGTAAATGGTAGGAAAACCATTATACATATAGTCTGAGCTGATTTTTCATGCTCTTGTTCTGTTCGAGTTAAGCTAATTTCTCTTTACTTCCTAATAAATGAGGACAGCCTTCACAGCTCAAACTCTTTTTGTTTCTGCTGAATCATTCCACAGATGAGAGAGGCAAGATTATGGTGAGAGGCATCAGTTTGTATCCTTGGTGTGTAGCATTCCTTTATCTGAAGAACTAACACTGTAAATCTCTCACCAGATAAACTGGAGACTTACTTTCAGGTTGGAAAAATTCCATAGATTATTCGATGAGAACATGTGTTCCAATTATTTTGTAAATGTATTTAAACTTCAAGCTGCCTTACAAATATACCTGCCTCCCTGAACAAGGACCTAGGGCCAAAACTGTTAGCAGTTAACATGAGAGTTTTCACAGTTGTCTTCACCCTTCTCCCACAGCAAAAATTCAAAAAGAATATGTACCATCAGAGTGACTACATGAACATGATTCCCCGGCACCCACCATACCAGAAGAACAAGGGTTACCCATCCTATGCCCCAACACGAGACTACACCGCGTACCGATCCTGGCAGCCCTGATCCCACCAGGAGCCTCGTGTGCTTCTGGGCAGTCACTTCCTCTGGGGCATGGAAGGACAGCCTCTCATTTTCTCATCGTGTTTGTTTCTGTTGACCACGGACACGTACATCATAGCAAGTATTAACTAGACTTTGATCTGCTAAAAGAAAATCCAGACTAACAAACCAATATAAAAAGGGGGAGAAGTAAAAAAAAATAAATTTCTCCATGATGGCTGAAAATGAGGCCCAGCTTGTGTTGAGGGTTGTCAGTGAATGAAAAGATGGCATCAGACCTCAGAGCTGGTTTCTTCCTAACACTTGTGGTTTTGCTCAGCTGTTGGAAGAAGCAGAACTTCTGATATTTTCCAATAACTATTGCCTTGGATTTAACCCTTAATTTCCTTCCCTGTATGTGTAGTCCTCAGAGACTTGCTGTTAAACCTGGCAAAATGTAAAAAATAATCTTTTTTTCTCTATAAGACAAAGACACAGTTTGACAAAAAGACAAAGACACATACTTAAAAGAAAGAGGAAAAGGTGAGTCAGAAGGCATCCAAGCTATTATGCTATGAAACAATTGATCTGCCAGGACAAATCAAGCTAAGAGAAAACTAGTAAACCTTCAACATGTGAGTCCTTAGGCTGGACACTTTGTAAAAGTTCATAAGGCCATCTGCAGTCATGACCAAGCAACTCCACAGACTGAAAAAGCAAGCAACCTGAAGACAAAATCAAGACAAGTGGGAGAGGAAGAAAGATTTGTCTTCATCATGAGCAATCCCATTTCTTTTTTGTTTGCCTCCTGCATCAAGGGAATGCAAAGTCATACATAAAGCATTAGGGGAGAGAGAGCTCAGATTTTGAGAAGATTTTTACTTTTATTTTTGAATTTGAGAATTCAAAAGGTATTCTCCTAAGTCCTCCTGAAAATTCATGCATATCTCCTGGCCCATAGGTTGTACCACAGCTCTTTCAAAAATCTGGTTCAACTTATAAGCAACTGAACAGCACTTCATTTTTTTTCCCATAAGTGTCCAGTTTTTGGGGTGTGAGAGGATTCTTCATTCTCAGCATTGTAAATTGGACCTGTAAGTTCTCAGACATCTGCAGGATCTGCTCTGAGCACTTTGAGGAACTTTGTGTTATTTGGAAGTTACTTTTCTCTCTAAAGATATTCTTCAGGGCTGCTCCATGCCAGAGTAGGACGAAATCTTTAGCAAAACATGATCCATTATTTCAATCTAGTGAATTTACAATAACAGGACATCCTAAATTGTAATTGGGGTTCCCTTGGCATAAATTCCCTTTTCATACTGAGGAGACAATGTTTATTCTATAAAGACTACCGAATAAGCAATTAAAAGAAAAAAGCAACACATTCCCACCTTGAAATAAAATTTGGATGGTACAACATTTAATTTCTTTCAAATTGGATAAGAAGATTCTTTCTCTCTTTGAGGAGACAAGACAAAAGTAGAGATGTGGAAGCATGACAACAATCTGCTTTGATGTCTTAACCCAAGAAAACAACTTTGGTACTTCAAAATTGAAAGTTTTATTTGAGTTTGCTGACTGGGCTACAAATCTTCCACTCTGAGTCTTCTATCACCACGAACCATGTTTCTGGAGGGTACTGTGCCATCTCTGAGAAGCAGTGAGGTGCTCCCTGCCCCAGCCAGGGACAGCAGAGCCCCAATGGCAATGGTAAGCAAGGCCCAAGAGGCAGTGATGGGCCTTCAGCATGGGAATCCAGTCATGGACCCAGCAGGCCCTGAGAACTTTGGTCTGGTTCAGTTCAGCAAACTCAAAAGCTTATGATTAAACTGAAGAACTTCAAAACAAGGTCTAATTTATTTCTTCTCCTTTCCCGTCACCACATGCACAAACACTCCAAGGCTGACATTTTTCCACATACGATTTTTACTCTCTTTTCCTGGAGAGCCCTCACTGCACCTTTGTGCTGCAGCTGAGGTCGCAAGGAACACATGCACAGGGCAAAGGGGAAGGAGCCTAACAGGACACATAGCAGTTGCTGTGTGGTCCCAGCCTGGCCCTCCTTGCTGGCACTGACTGGGGGAATGCTAATGCCTTGCCACCTCCCTCCTCGCTTGGAGGGGACGTATGAATGATCCCGTGCTGGGCATCCAGACACTCCCAGCAGAGAGCAGCAGGCTGATCACAGCTCTCTGTCAGGGTATGGCACTGTCTTACACAACAACATGTATGATCACAATGTGCTGTGGAAAATCACAACTTCTAATGCAAGTATAAAGTGAGATGGAAAATGTGTATCAAATCCATTAAACAGGATAAGTGTTCTTTACATAATACATATTTAGGTATAGATGCATCTTTTTAATTGCATCTATATTCCCTAGAGCTCTATTATACTTTTTGCAATCTTCTTTTAAAATTATTAAATAGATACAGTAAATTAAATATGGAATGAATGTATTAGGCCTGAGGCTAGTCAGAGGAAAGTATTACTTTCTAAAGCAAATACTGGTATAATTTGCTTTCCTTCCCCTTACACTTTTGTATTTCTGTATTTAAAAGATACTAGTAGCTCACAGGACATGATACTGAAAAGTAAGTCCTGGATCATCTTGCAACAAGTATTAATTCATTCGACTGACCAAAAAGGAAGGGGGGGATACAGGGAAATATCCTAAACATAAAATGTAAAAACGAGGAGAATCAGGATATGAGAAGCCCCAGCACTGTGTTAAAATGGACATTGCTGTTATATTAAAGCTCTATAGAAACATGAATTATGGACTGTAGGAGATGGGATACCAGTAAATTCCTTTTATCTTCCACTGTAAAGGCCTAAAATAAAGTGTTTGCAGAGAAGCAAGCCAGTTAAGCCTGAAGTCTGCATATGTGGATTAGCATATTCGACAAACAGCAATCCTAATTTATTCCATCTGGTTTTAGGCAATGCATAACATGCCAGGACATCCCTGGCCCTCCCTGGCCCTGCCTTTGGGGTCTATATGCTGTTTATGGGATGATGTAAAAAGAAACCTCCCTCTGCTGCAGCTCTGAACTTGGAAACTGTCTCTCATGGAGGGCAGAGGTAAATCAGTAGGGTTTTCTGCCTTACGCGTGGGTTTTAATTCAAATAGAAATATAATCCTGCCAAAGAGTGATTTAATTTTTCATCCTCCTTTCCCCCACTTTCGGGTCTCAGTGTCAAATGAACATTGGATCTGCAGTCATCACATCTGAACAGCAATCAACATATGTTGCAAGGGGTCAACCAAGGGTTGTGCAGCTCCTGTATGCTGATTCCTGTTCTGCACGTCTCCAGCACAGCACAATACAACAGCCTGGCTATTCTTTGCTTCCAGGAACCAAAGCCCTAGAAGACAAATGCTGAGGAGGTAGCCTGTGTTATCTCTGCAGTGTCTTGAACCTTCCCCATTGGGATGGTCAGGCTTACTAAAGCCAAAAGTCTTGGACATTCCTTCAAGTCTGAATATTCCAAATTCTAATATCATCCTCCTGTATAACATTTTTTCCAAAACGCCTCTTTTTTCTTCTGTAGCTATAAATGTGAACCCTGCATCTCTGCCAAACAATATCATATCTTCCTACTTTGTGCATCATCTTTTCCCTTTCGTTTCTGTTCCAGACTCAGCAGTTCAGGAACCCATCCTATTTGTTAATCTCTAACACCATTGTGCAGCCTTCCACATGTACTCCTGTCTGACTGGTAACTTGCTTCACAAAGAGCATCTTGTATGCCACATTCCTCCTCAGCTAGGGGTATGGAGTTGCCATAGGAGACTGAAGCCATGGGGTGATTGGATGAGTACATGTTTTCTGTTTGAAGGATTTGGGGGTCTTTCATACCTTTGATTTTGCCCACCATCTTCAAATTTTCAGTTGTGCCAAACAGCCACGTGGGGATCCCACAGACCACATGATTCCCACAGTGCATTTAATTTCTGTACATTTCATTTCCTGTGTATAGCAGGTTCTTGGCTATTGCCAAGTTCATTATGCATGCAGACATGCTCTGACAGCAGAAGCAACTTTGGCTACTGATGATATGTTTGACTAATAAAAACACGGTACAAAAATCTCAAGTTTGAAGAGCACACAGGCGAAGTCCTCAGTGAGAAAGATCAAATCTTTCCACTTTCAGCAAGGGTTTTGCAGTGTGACTGGAAAATGCGTTGTACAAGATGAATCACAGGCTAAGACATCATTTCGTTAGTCACTCATACTAACCAGAAAACAGGTTAGGGTGATTAGAACGGGATTAGCATTGTTAAGGTCCAGTAAAGACTGGGAAAGACTGAAAACAGCACTAGGTTGTTTTGTAGCCAAAGTCAGTGTCTTTAAGTGGCTGTGAGAGGGAAACTAGCTGCTTAAGTTGATCCAAATGGACTGTTCTTCACAATTAGGTGCTTTTGTTAGAGCATCATGTTACAATATGTTACAATTCCAGCCTCAAGGGCATGCAGATAGTATGATGTGGCAAATTTGGCTGAAAAAAGTATTAGGAGGCTGCCAATTCCATATTAACCCATTTGCAAAGAAACAAAAAGTTGAATGATCTCAAATTCATGGTGGGTTTTTTGTTTGTTTGTTTTCTTTTTTCTTTTTCTTACTGGATCTTCAGGATCAAGGCACTGGTTCTTATTTCCTGCTCCTCTGGCTGTTGTTGTTTTATTAAGAATTAAATATAACTTTAGATTACATAAACTTACCAGGAGCTCTTCAGTTTCATTCATCTGACCATTGAAATTATGAGGAGTTTTCAAATGCCACAGTTTTCATAGCCATTGTATCATTATCTGGCTACATCATTCCTTTTCCTCATTGTCTTCTTATTTCTTCAAGGGAACTATTCTGGATTGACTGAAATGTTCTCATGGGTTGAAACAAATCTGGTTTTTCAAACAGGAAAGATTACTACCTAACCAGCAAAATCAAAGATGCAAGCAAGCAATTCGTAAGAGTTCTGTGGAAATTAACGTAGTGGTTTCAATCTGATAGGAGGATCAAATAGCCTTTTTATAATATCCTCCTCTAAAATAAAGAAGCTTAAGAAATCATATACTAAAATACCTTAAAAGACAAGAGATCGGGCTGCGAAATTAAGAAATCAAAGGTGGGAAATGCCAGAAGGAAGCTTTCCTATCCAGCCTCCCTTCTGCCCCGCTGTGTGACCGGAGTGCCTCTTTAACTAGACTGCATTTCCCCCTGCTAAGCCGAGCCCAGGCTGAGCGGGGCGGTCCCGCTGTCTCGCAGCGCCGCAGGAAAGCTCCGGCTGGGGCCGGAGCAGGCGCGCAGCGGGCGACAGATTCCGACAGCAGCTCAAGCTCTTGTCATGGAGGGCTGCAGCAGGGCACAACTAGCAATCAGGCTAGCTTAGATAATAGCTAAATTAGTGCCCGACAGCCTCGTCAGTGCCCCACTAAATTAGATCACTCTGTCGTGAGTCAGAACGGACGAATTTTTCTGCTATGTTCGCTGCCTGTGACAGCCCTTGGGCTACTTTTATCTTCAAACACCAGTGGTCAAGATGAGAACTGATTTATTTTTTTCCTTCATGAAAATGATTAAGTAGATTACTCACATTTCTTCCTGGGTTTCTTAGCCTTCCATAGACAAATCAAAACTGGCTGCAGAACGAAATTTTTTTCTCTGTTGGCATAGCTCATCAGCTCCTGATACTTACGGACAGAGGCTGAAGTCCAGGGTGGAATGATGCCTTCGAGAGCATTATGCCCTCCTTGAAGCTCTTTCTCTCATTATCTGATTGTTGAAATAATGCCAATGTTTTATCTTAACAACAAAAAATTATGAGACTATGAAGATACAGAATTGGACAGCAGGGGAATAACCTCTGTCCTTCCTGCAGACACACAGACTTGGTGCTACTTTCAAGTCCAGCCCTGTGAGGGAGCAATTCACCAGTAAGGATGGGAGAAGCAAAAGGGGTTAAAGGAGAAATCACTCTGAAACCTCTTCAGTGAAATTCTGGAACAATCCCTCAGGGAATGGAAATGAACAAACCAGCTGTAGGGTGTACTTCACAACTCAGACTTTTACCTCTCCCTAGCCATACACTAGAAATAACTCTTAAAAACACCCTAGTCCTTCTTGCCTCAAGAACTACTTTTTACTGTTTGGCCACTCTGCATTATTGAGACATAAACTGCATTGATGGTGAAAGCCAGGTTAGGTCCTGTGTGTGGACTTAGGTGCACAGTCAACTCCCAAGAAACTCTTGAGATGAAAGCACAAAATATGTTCAAAGGGCAATGGGCAAGCAAACTGGCTGGAAAGGTAGGATAGATGAATGGCTGTCTGCAGGAAAAGTGAAGTTAAGCAACTCCAGAGCTTTCCTCCAGCAACTAGAGAAACACATTAGTTTGAGCTGCAGCTGTAGTGGATTTCCACCAATAAAAGCAGCTCTTGGAATGATGAAGTGATTATTTCAGGACATTTAATTCAAAATAACCATATTAGGCAAAAAAGATTTTGAAATACCCTTATTTCTGCCTTTTCTGTGCTAAATGATTACTTACTTACAAATCCTACATTTAACCCGCAGTATGAGCTTTTTAAAATCAGTGTTCCTTTGTTGTCTCTTTTATTAATTTTTTTTTTTTAGTTAAAATTTATATTAAGGTGTTTATATTGTAGTTCTGCAATCTTATTGCAAACCACTGAGGAAGAGGCAAAATGAGGACCAGGATATAGGCAGGGGACAAATAGACTGCAGCTCAGTCCAGTCCCAGCATGGCAGTTCCCACATACTGTAAAAAGACTTCAGGTACAAAGTGGAGTTCAAAGAGTCCACAGATTACAAGAGCAACCTGGTGAAGAAATGTCAGTTAGAAATGAGCAGCAGAAAACAGCTCTATTTTCCTACTGCTGTGGCTTTGCTTGGTGACGATGACATACAAAGATTAAGCCTAACTGCATGAGTTCCAGTGGTTTATCTCCTGTTTTATCATCGCCAGTAAGTGAAGGAGATGTGTGGGTGTCACCTGCAAAAAAAAAAGAGGTTGCATTTCTGAGACAAAAACATCTGCAGATCCAAAAACTCAAATGGTCTTGTTTAATTCATGCATATCCAGTTTCCTTCCTGTCACTAATCTGCAGCAATGAATTTAGTCTCCTGGATTTCCTTAGCTTTATTATGCTGAGAGAGAGTGCAAGAGAGAGGGAGACAGAAAGACTTGAGCAATATTAAGCGCCCAGAATGACTTCAATCACTGAGGTCATTTGTAAATCACTAAGATAGCCTGGCTCCCAGGGCATGGAGTTTGATTTTCCCTCCCCCCCCTCCAATCTGCTGAACTATGGAGATTTGCAACAAGAAAAGCTATCTGCTGTGCAATCAATTTACAGAACAACATTTTGTTTGGTCTGCTATTGATGGAAGCTAGCAGAAACTGGAAGCCCTGGGTTCATGACACAAGTGTTAGAATCCATGTAGATGTGGTTTTTCTGCCCTTGCAAGTTTATGTCTGTGACAGAATGAACCTCTGCACACAGTTAAACACTGCTTGCTGCATACATTGCACAGAAATCACTACTTTAAAAAGAGATTTAAAACAAAGGCATCTCCTACATTGGATATGGAGGGAAACTACACATATGGATGTGTAAACAACTGTACAAACACAGATGCAAGCTTTGGTCTTTCCTCTCCATTATTATGTATGTATGTAAATATAAAATAAAAAAAAAAACCAAGCCAGTGAGCATATGTCTTGGACTGCACATCAAGCACAGTATGCTCACTGCATCTAAGGTATCTCTAGAATAATAATGTTTCACTTGGCTGTGTGCTGACTTGTCTGGATCAACTTACTAGCCACTCAGATATAAGAAGTATCAGAAAAAATTATAAATTCAGACTATCTGTATTTAGAAGTAAGACTTTCCTACAACTCCAAATTTGCTGTAATTTGCTTTAGCTCTGGACTGGAGAGATATTCATAAGACTTTTATCACTAAGCCCAGTGAGAGCACTGATAAACATCCCTTTTGATGGCAGATCAGAGAGTGGGTTCCCTGTGGCTCTCATACAGCTATTCTAATTGTCAAAAGTGCATGTTGTACTCTTTTTGTGCCCCAGCTACAGCTCAGGAAAACCGAGGTCTTGACTAACCCTTCTTGCCCAAATCCAAAATATAATATTCACCTTCCCCACTAAATAGACCTTTTTATAAAAATTAAACTCACTTGTTCTTGATAGCTGCCATAAAGAATGCTTGGTCAAAAAAGATTAACTCCTTGTTCTTGCAAACAACAAGTTCTTGTGCCTGTTTACTGATGGAAGGAATCCAATTGATGTATCATTAGTTGTGTGAGGAAGTTGCACATCTGTACAACTTGGTGTGGGAGTGTCTTCTTCCCTCATATAAATGCTGGGTTACAATGTGGGTCAACAAACTAATGTTTAGCACTTTTGACTACTGAAGAGCAGAAGAAAAGATCAGAACCAAAAATCTGTGAAATCTGAGGCACCAATCAATTCAGTGCTGCCTCTGTTGAATGACACGAGCACTAGCAGCTGAGTAGCACTCTCAGATCCCTTAGGATTGAGTTCATGCTCTAATCTCTCCAAGATTAGCATTTCATATGCGTATAGATTGCAAAGACACAGGAAAATTCTAAAGGATCCAAGACAATGGGAAATACAGAGAAACAAAGGGTTTTACTTGCTAAAGGCAAACTGTTTTTGTGCTGACAACAGGAAACAAGAGACAGTGCAAAGGATGTTGTGGCTGTTGGAAGGGCCGCCACTGTAGCTACTGTGCATACCTGGGTGACTCATCATCACGGTGACACTGGCTTGCACTCTAAAGTCCCTCCTCTCCCAGCTGAAGCCAGCTGGCTCATCCTGCCTGGCCTCTCCATGTTTCATCTCTGCTAGGTTATCATCTGGAAAGCACTTGGGCTGGCACTAGGTTGGGCTAGATACTGGAGTTGTGAATATACATGTGACACATGCAGGAGTGACACACCAGTCCTTGCTTGAGGAGACGAGAAATGGAAAAAGAAAGTGAAGGAGGAAGCAGAGGTGTGGTGCTTATGCACATGTACAAAACTCAGCAGTTGTGAGGACAGAAAGTACAACTGCAACGTTTCTCACACTGCTTGTAAACTCCACCCACTGCACCCACCATGGGTACAAGTGCATCTTGTGGGGGACTCACTGCTCCACAGGAACTAGAGGGGCTAATTATTTCATCACTTGTAAAGCTTCAGGATTGGGATTTTTTTTTGTAATGAGTTTTCCTATGGTCACAGAGTTGACCATCTCTCATCGGCTTTCCATAACTCAAGCTGTCCCTAGCACTATGGACAGAGGATGACACCCTTTGGTTATCAGATGACAGGGCTGGGAAACATGTTTCCATGTAAAAAGGAGTGTCTGCCACTGTGGGAGTAAAGTAGTAAAGCAGTATGGCAGTACACTGTGATAATAGAGTATAGCAAATTGAAGGCAAATGAAAGTCAAAGATCTCTGTCAGAATTTGTCTGTGCCACCAGGCTGAGCCTTGCGCAGGTCATCCATCCCACTGCTCTTCAGGCAAGACTGGGAATACACCACATTACACAGCAAGAAGGCAAACGAAGGTGATGAATCTGACTTGGGAGCAGGAGCTTCAGACTGACTCACATTTTTTATTCCTCAAGAGGATTGCCAGGGTATTGACAAGCATCCTTGGCATACATGCCCTCTTCAAACTGTGGAACTTGCTCTGCATACAAAGGATAAATTAGTCTGCAATTTATTCTTGCACAGATTGCAAGCAAATTACTGTACAGCAAGAATAATGACTGAAGTCTATTCCTTCATCTTTTCCTGCAGACGCCCTGTAGCTCTGGGTAGCTGCTGTCCCTACACGCTTGCTGGCCAAGATCACCTGTGCTAAGAGGTCATCAGAAGGACTTGGCAGAAGCAGTGTGATTTAAAGACGACAGAGAGAAGTGGATAAGTCAGCTTTGTGGCCAGCACTGCCTCTGAGCTTCCACTGGCATTTTCTATGTATCTTATTGTGACTGCAAGCTCTTTGGGCTATTTTTACTGGTGACTACATTTTTGTACAGTGCCTGGGACTCCAAGTCTTGGTCAAGGTCCTCATACTGTAGTACAAATGACAGTAATAACTTCAGAAGATGTTATATCAGATCCTCATTCCCTTCTTCAGTAAATGTCAGCACTAAGAGCCATGGAGGGGAAAGTATAAAAGCAAATCTGCAAAGTTGCAGGGGTTTGGGACAGAAACACACTAATATTCTTATTTTCTTCCTTCCACACATTTCACTTTCTTTCTGACATATCTCTTATTTACCACTTGGAACACACCTGGCTGTCAGAGCTGTGGTCTTTCCAAAGCTTATTTTTCACTTTATCACTTATTTATATGGCTGCATGTGTCTACATCAAAGGAAAGCCAAGAAAACAATATCAACAGAGAGCTCTGTAAGTGATCTCTCTCACTGCACAGCACAGAAACCACAGGTGATCTCCTCACACTGAATTCAAGTACAGCATTGCTATGAAATAGTTCCACCGAGGGAGAGCTTTGCAGATGCTTGACTCGTAACAAATTTGCAACTTCAGGGTATTGGGGGAAAAACAAGGAGGAAGAACAGAGTGCAGGTCAAGCATGTGAACACAATCCAGAAGACAAATGAGCACTTTTCAAAGGACAAAAGCTTTAGACACACCTTACACCCCCTTCTGCCCCTCACCCCCACTCCCACCATTAGAACATATTGGAAATGCTCTATCCTATGGGAAACATCTGTACATAGTTGAGAGGGGGTAAACATTTACACATATAACCAGCTCTATGAGAATATAATGTTTCTTTTAGAGTTATGCCAACATGGTTTTCTATTTCCGTAGCATTTCTCAGTGTAAGGACTCCTTGCACAAACTGTCCATGCTGCTCAGTGACTGCTGCCCGCCCTGCTCTCTGGTTGGCAAAGTGTGTCCCTTTCTAATCTAAAAAAACCCATGCCTGAAGAAACTTGCTTTCTGAATGCAACAATCACTCCTCTTGCAGACTAGATCATATGAAGTCTCTTGCCTTGTCCTGGGGGACCCAGAACTCATGAGGCTTTTTGCAACAGAACAGTAACACACAGACCTGTGCTCCATCTGGCAATGGTGTCCGGTTTCCAACAAACCTAGCTGCTCCAGCGGAAGATATTAAGCCTTTATGATGGCCTAGCTTGCCCTGAAAGCAATATGTTTCTATCATTAGCTAACAATCATCTCAGGGCCTTTAACAAGCGCTTTGAGAAATAATATTTATGATTTTCATTTTATGCAATTGCAATCATTGTGATCACAAATATCTGTTTATATTACAGTAATTATCAAAGATCTATTTTTTTCCCATGCTGTGCAAGCTGAAAAGTGATATTTCATGTCCTGAAGAGTTTAGAGGATAAAGGCAGAACAGATGACAGCTAATTGAGTGGGAAATAGAATACAAGAAAATGTAAGGAATTGTAATGTGATTGGCATGTGTAACTGTTTGCTTTTAAATTGGGTGTATAACCAGTGAAAACAGAATGAAAAGAGAGGAATATATATTGTTACTGCCTTTTGGGGTTAGCTGGCTTTGTTTTCAGTCAAGCAGTTTAATGCTTGAGAAGAGGAACATAATCTACATTTCTCTGCTACACAACGGTGAACAGTCAGCAGTGACTGTTTGGGATTTACACTGGTGCAAGAGCATGAAATTTGGAGCTGGAAACTTTTTTTTTTCTTTTCATAACACTACATATAACCTGTCTGCTGCAGCAGAGGAGTGTCTTCAGTTCCTGGCTAATTGGTTGAACGGTCTTTTTCTTCCTCTGAGCCTTCATTAAGTTCCTCTCTTCTCCCACCTATCATTTCTGGAGAGTCTTGGTAGGATGCTGTCACATACATGTGAGGGAGAGATTTCTTTTCACTCATTTTCCTTTCCTCACAAACTGTGGTACTTTCTCCTGCCAGCATCTGACTGGCAGAACTAGGCTCTGTATTTTATGCCTCACACAGACCTTGACTGCAGCATTGTATTCACTTCATTCATTAATTGCAACAGTTCTCTTTACTGTGAGCTGTAAAAGCAGAGTAATAAACCTAATGGTATTATGTAGTGTAGACTCCAGCTCATGTTGTTGCTCATTCTCTCAAAGCAGGGACTGCTCAGAAGGATGGATGCCTAATTAACCCCCTTCTGCATTGAGGAAGCCTTGGCAATTGGGTCATTTTAATTTAGATTTCAACAGCAATGACTTTGATTTCAAAAGAACTCTGCCTTCCTTGGATCAAAACAAATTTGTCATCTCCAGCCCACTGGCCTCCAGGTTCCAGCTGCACTCACAAACATGAACTGAAAGAATAGGGAAATTGCTTACAGTGATGCTGAATGAAAGCACAAGTACTGTGCCCTCTTTGCAACGTCAGCATGTGCTGGTATTTCTTCAGCAAACATGGAATCTCACTGCTGACATCAATAGTAGGCAGAGATATCTCTATATTACAGCAGGAATCCTATCCCCAAGGGAAATAGTATGGCAACACATAGGTTGTTTTTAAGAACTAATACAAAAATACAAAAGGGCTGTGTAATAATTCTTTTACCCTCAAATCTGAGGTCTCTGCTGCTGAAGCAGAGCCTTCTTGATGTGGCTTGGCGAGTGCTGTGCACAGAGAGGACAATCATGAAAGGAAGAATTCCTTCAAAACCTCAGAAAGAAATTTAGCCATCCACTGTGCAACAGCCTGACTCATGAGAAGGTGAAGTCTTGCTATGAAGGGTGGCACAAAGAACAGTGGCAGATCAGAACAACATTCTGCTGTTACAAGAAAAACGAAGGACAAACAGAAGTTCTTCAAGAGATCTGGTACTCTGAAGGAACAAACCCACAACTCAATGTGAGATCTCTGTTCTCCAGGGACAAGTACCTGAAAGCAGCTTAAATAAATCAGGAACTCCTGAGCCACTGGATGTATAGAGACCATGGTAGGCACTACAAGGCTGAACACTGCACGTCACCCAAATAATCCATTCAGTTTTTAGGACATGGGTTCTTTTAAAAGCCTTTGACTTCTCCATACACTTGGAAAGAGTCAAAATATCAGGTCATCTTATCTTTTCCTAGATGAATAAAGCAAATAAATTTTCAACTTTTCAGATGCTCATACAGGAGAAGTATTTCAGGAGACAGCTTGAAGCTTGAGTGTTTCATGAAGTCTTTCATTTCATTAAATGAAGAGGCTGACCGTAAACCTTTTATGACTTTCAGACAAGGAGAATGGAGAGAAAGTGGAAATGGTTCCATTATCTCAAAACCAAAATGGCAACCCTCACATATGTAAAATCTTTTTCCTTTTCTATTAAGATGTTCTAGGTTTTGAAGGGTTAAGTCACCAGAATGGAGCAACTCCAACACTGCAGAAAAAAACCATGTGAGACCTTTTTAGTGCTGTATATGTCTCTGCAGAGTGATGTGTCTGCAAACCATACTGAATTATCTGATTAGAAAGTGAGAAAAAACAAAGGCAGCCTGCAGTGAGAAAATGAGACTGTGCAGAATCCATCTGCCAGCAAAGCAATTAAAAAGATGGACTTCTTAGAACTGCATTGATTGTCGTTTGTGTATGACACTCAGTGGGCTCTGATTTCCACAGATAACATTCATGCATTTCAGCACTTAACACTCATGCATTGCAGCACCTGAAGACCTGAAGACCTGAAGTGATGATCATGTGTAGCTCACTACATTTTCAGTAGCTAGCACTAGTTTAATCCCTAACTAAGCTATTTAACAGGTGTGAGACCAAACAGTCTCTTCACACAGAGTGTGGTGCAGAAAGACTTGCTTGTTTGTTTTTTATTTCCTGTAAATGTATTTCTCAGAAGGTTTGTGGATAAGTATCTCCCTCCTCTGGTGCACAATAAAGTAACACCCTGGTGGAAGATCTGGAAGATTTGATGTGGAAAAAAATAAAAATAGGGAAAGGGTCTTGAGTGAAGGAGTACTTCATAAAATTCATGGGAGATAATGTATTTCTTTTGTTTCTCAATTTCATTATATGAATTTAATAATATAAATGTAAAAACTGTCTTCTACACCTGGGCATTTTGCATTCATTAATAGTTTGCCTAAGAAATAGTTCAGCCCTGATTTGATGCCAAATCTCCATGAATGTCAAAGAAAGTGCACACTGCCCCCTGGCAAACTATGGTAACAATGGATGAGAAGGCTGAGGTACTCAAAAACTTTTTTTACCTCAGTGACCACCGGAAACCTCTCTTCCCACATCTCTTGAGTGGGTTGATTGCATGGCAGGCAGACTGAGGGAGCCAAGTGCCTTCCACTGTAAGAGATTATCATATTTGTGACCATCTATGGCACCTGATCAGATGCATCCCAGAGTCTCCAGGGAACTAGTTGATGTAGTTGCCAAGCCATTCTCTGTGATATTTTAAAAGATATGGCAGTCAAGTGAAGTCCCAGGTGACTGCAAAAAGGGAAATATTGCACCCATTTTTAAGAAGTGTAGAAAGGAGGAGCATGGGAACTACTGAGCTGTCAAACTCACCTCAGTGCATGGGAAAATCATGGAACAGATCAACCCAGAAAACTTAGAGTCCTTCTATGATGGAGTGACTACATCAGGGGACAAGAGAAGAGCTACAGGTGTTGTTGATCTGAACTTCTGTAAGGCTGTTGACACTGCCTCCCAGCACCTTTCTCTCTAAATTGAGAGAGATGGATTTGATGGGTGAACTGATCAATGGATGAGGAATTGGTTGGCCAGTTGTATCCAAAGGGCAGAGATCTATGGCTCAATAGAGATGGACATCACGACAAGTGGTGTCCTTCAGGTCTGTGCTGGGACTTGTCCTGTTGTATATCTCCATCAGTTACAACAAACAGTGCAATTGGGTGCACCTTTGCAGACACCACCAAGCTGAGTATCCTGTTGGCACACCTGATGGATGGGATGCCATCCAGAGGGACCTGGACAAGCTTGAGAAGTGGGCCCATGGGAATCTCATCAGGTTTAATAAGACCAAGTGCAAGAAGCTGTACCTGGGTCAGGGCAGCTCCTGGTGTTAGCCCAGGCTGGGGCATGAACAGACTCAGAGCAGCCTTGCAGAGAAGGACTTGGGTCTAGATGAGAGGCTGCACATGAGCCAGCACCATGTGCTCACAGCCCAGAAAGCCAATCGTGTCCTGGGCTGCATCCAAAGCAGCAAAGCCAGCAGAGTGAGGGTGGGGATTCTGCCCCTCTGCTTTGCTTTTATGTGGCCACACCTGGAGTACTGTGTCCTCCACATAGAAAAGGGCATCTAGAGGAGGGCCACGAAAATGATCAGAAGGATGAGGACATCTGAAGGATGTCACCTCTGAGGACAGGCTGAGAGAGCTGGGGTTGTTCAGCCTGAAGAAGTGCAGGCTCCAGGGAGGACTTATTGCAGCCTTGCAATACTTAAAGGGGCCCTACAAGAATGATGGGAACAGGCATTTTAGGAGGGTCTGATCCAATAGGACAAGAGGCAATGGTTTAAAACTAAATTAAGGTCCATTTAGACTAGATATAAGGAATACATTTTTGACAATGAGGGTGGTGAAATCGTGGAACAAGCTGTCCAGAGAGGGTGGAGGTGTCCCAGCTCTGGAAACATCCAAGGTCAGGTTGGACAGAACTCTGGGCAACCTGTTCTAGTTGAAGATTTCCCTGCTCATCGTATGAGGGTTGGACTAGAGATCTTTAAAGGTCCCTTCAAACCTAAACTGCTCCATGATTCTGTGGTCTTCTCTGAACTCAATTCTTTCATTCCTATCAGGTTGATTCCGTTTCTTATCAGGGCAATACAAAGACACATTTTCCCATTTTCCTAGTTGTTTTGTTCATTCACAAAATCAGCATGACTTCAAGTTGCCAGACCACATGTTAAAATGACTATATTTCATTCATTTTAGTAATTTTATGTAGATCTATACTTGGCACTACAGTGAGTCCATTCATGGACTATGAGAGAGCCTAAAGAAACTGGGTTCATCTCATCTAATATCTGACATCAGCAAACAGAGGATTTCTCTCTGCTGATTTGAAAGAGTTCTGGAGAACTACCTTACGTGCAGACACTTGCACTGGCGAGCAACCTGTCTGAGGCAGTTCTCAGAAAAAATCCTTCCCACCTCTTGCACTCTACCTTCTGTTTGGTTCATCTTCAGTTTGAGCTGGGTACCCTGCCAAAATTCCTGAGAGAATAATATCATTACCCTAGTCCAGAACATCAGCTGGAAAGGAAAAGTGATCTGGGCAGGGAGTAGCAAGCTAGCACTGCTGACATCTGTCTGCAGCAGAGCAGGTGTTCCCTCACAGGTGGGTAGAAAACTGCTTGCTGCTTCTCCAAGCAAGACTGCTCAAGATGATGCAGAAAATTCAGATTAGAACAGAAATTCTTCATCTTCAGACTGCTTTATTCTTTGACACAGTTATGGGAATTTAAGAAGAAAAATTGTGGGCTTGAGTGCTTGCTAAGAGAAAAAGAATTAAAAGGCTTTACAGTGTGCAGAGCTTGACAGAAGCAGACAGCTGCCAAAGAGGTACTTAGCTCAAGTGGCCTCACAAAATGTGTCTGTACTATGACTGCTCAGCTAACCACACCAGTGGTACAGCAACTCTTACATGGTCATTTGGGGGATGGCAGTACACTGCTTATCCAAGCCCAGCCACTCTCTAAGAGATACAACACCCAAATGGGCCTGAGGTGTTGCCTGAAGTAGTTATGTGTCACACTGGGAAAGTCACAAGCAACAGCTCTATTTGCTCTTTCAATTTTTACTTGGTTGCATGGAAATTCAGCTTTTCCCCTTGAAAGCATGGGCAGCCTTTGAGCTAGAAGGACATAAATAAAGCAACCCAGAAGGAAATAAATGAATCAAGAATTAAAAGGAGATTCTAACACTAACAGAGGAAATGACAAAATACAGAACATGATCCTGAAATGCAATACACAACTATGGCTTTACTTCTTTCAGAATAAAACAGCAACAATTATAGTATTAAATAGATCACTGTGTGCCCAACACTTGAAATTCAATTGCTTCACTAAGTGTAAGTGATACAAGTGTGCAAGGCAGAGTGACTTTTAATGACTGAAATATTTAAAAATTCTCCAAACCATTTTCTTGCCTTTAAACTTGTAGTGCTCATACAACACATTACTACTGCTTGCTGTTCATGGGGGGAGGGAGGGAAGGCAATGGAAAAGATAAAGTCTTAATTCTTGCATAGGAGCTCTTGAGCCATGGATATTAAATAAAAAGAAATAAATAAAAAAGTGGATTAAGTACGCTCCTATTTGCTGTAGGTCTACAGTGGGTGTGCTGATGAAATAGCAGTGGACTTCAGCAGCATCCAGAATTTACAGAAGGCTGCATTCACGCTGTCATCTCTTGTTCCCTTGCTGCGGTGGCAGCCAGCGCCGAGAGGCTGAGGAACGCGCTGTCCCAGAGCTCGCTCACTTCGCTCCGTCCCGTCCCGGGGTGTGCCCGGCCCAGCGCCGGTGCCGCTCGGGGCGGGGGGAGCCCCGGCCGGTGCCGCGCTGTTCCTGCGCGCCTCGCTGGCACCGCCCGCCGGCATCGGCCGCCAGCGCTCCCCCGCGGCCGCCGCTGCGGCTGCTCCTCTCGCCCCGGCCCCGCAGCCCCGAGCCCCTGCAGGCCCCCTCCTGCTCTGCCCACGCCGGGGCCTCTGCAGAAAGCCACGAGCTGCTGTTCTGCACAGAGTATGCAAAGCGCCGGTGCGAACCGAGGGCTCATTCCCGCTCTCTTCTCGTCCGGGTACAGGAGAGCAGTTAGGAAAGGGGCCAGTCCATGGTGTCTCAAGGAGCAGTGAGTGTTTCTCCACCTGCTGATCCATGTGGATCAAAATTCTCCTGCCTTTACAGGCCCACACGGAGCCTAGCTAGCAGCAGCCCACAGATTCTGGGATGTGCCTCACCTCCTGCATCCAACTGCTCTGCTGCAAGCGGGAGAAAGGCTAAGTTAAATATCGGGAAGGAAAGCCGTGTGTCCCTTTTGGAAAACCACCTACTCTGATGGGCTGCTGCACACAAGGAGCTGCAGTCCTCTGTTCAACATGGGCACTTTGTGAGCTGAGCTGAAGTAAACTGCATGCGGGAAAAGGAGCAGGGCGGTGCCTCTTCAGCTGAGATCCCATTCAGCCTTTCCCCAGGGTCCAGAGGAATTTGATGCATTTCCGAAAGTAACAAATGTTCTTGAAAGCAGTGATATTCAGTGTTCAGTACCAGAGGTCTCCCAGGGCTGGCTTGGACAGTTCCCACATGAGAGGATGTGGGGAGGAGAGAAAGAGGTCAGGGGTCTGTTTGCTCACTCTTTATATGAAGGCCAAATGAGGTAACTGGAGGCTCCAGAAGGCTGACCACAGTTCTCACAACTCAGTTCATTCTATAGTGCTCACTTGTCTCAGTTGATAAAAAAAGCCCAATAGTACAAGCCCCAGGAATAAGCTTTACTCGAGCTAATCAACTACTCCAAGTTTACACTTGTACTTCCCAGTCTAAGACTCTGCAAGACAAAGTATGACTCCATCCTAGGACAGCAAGAAATATTCCCTGCATTTCCCATCAGCTCCCAAACTAATGATGAACTTTGGGCTTTTCACCTTATATCCTCATGCAGTGATACTCCTTCAGCCTCGTAAATTATGAAGACACCAGGACTGAGCAATGATGAAATGCTCCCTGGCAGGAGAATCAGACTCTGCACAAAACTGGCTAAGGAACAAAGCCACTATTGTTTTCCTGTGTGGTGCTCCCCCCAGAACACCTGCCAGGATGCTACACTCTCCACGCCTCATCTGCTGACTGGGGAATGGTATATTGACTACACAGTGAGAAACAAATTTGACATATTGGATTTATTCAAGCTTTGGGTTGGACCCCCATGATACTGATAGCGCCTTTTCCCTATCTTATGCAGCATCTGCCATGATATGCCTTGTGGGTGTCTGAAGCCATGCAAATCTCTGTGACTGGACCCTGGTGCAAATGGTCTGTGACCCGCAGAAGAGCATCGAGCTTTCAGCTCTGGTCTGCCCAGCACCGCTGTGAGCAACACTGAGCAAAAAAACCGGGGAGGACATTCCCTTCTGGAGGACACCTGAGAGGGGCATCCAGCCACACAGCCACTCCACACTAAAACAGAGACCACTGGTGCTGAGGAGGATATGAAAGGAAAGACTTGGCATTTCATAGTTACCTTCGATATTTCATCATTCCTGCCAAGAGCATGCTATTGCTGGTTCTGAGAATGTAGCATGTCAAGTGACATTTGGCTGTGGTAGACCTATTTTACAGTGAGGCTTTGTACAAACCCACAGCTCTCAAACTGAAAAGGGGGAGGCTTGCGGGAAATGAATTCTTCAGGAAGGTATGGCAGAGGCTTTTCTAAGAATATACTGCTTGATAACACATACCACTCTTGCCAAAGGGGAAAGGCCAAAGATATATATTGCCCTGTTCATCTATCAAGGTGGCCTGATAAGGACATTATTGCACATTCAGCTCATTCTTTTACTTCTAATTTATTTTTTTCATTACCTATTTACACCAGAGATTTTACCAATGGGCTATGCTTAAATATTTTGGAGGGATGCTGAATTTAGAGAAATTAGGCTGAGATTCATTCCCAATCTTTTTTACCTTCCTTTTTCTTTGGGGCTGTCAAGCTACACTGGTCAGCAGCTGTTGTTTCTTGTTGGACCCCCACTTACAAGGACTAGATACAAGATTACAAACCTGGTCCTAATGTGAGGATGACAACACCATAAATGTGAAGGATAAATGTCACAGAATCATAGAATATCCTGAGCTGGAAGGAATCCACAAGGATCATCAAAATCCAACTCTTGGCCCTGTAATGGACAACTTCACACATCATACCATGTGCCTGAGAGCGTTGTCCAAATGCTTCTTGAAGGTGTGGGTGTATTTTAGGGGAAAAACTAACAATGCTTTTAAGATTTGAGGCCCCCTCTTTAATGTAAAAGGTATGTTTTTCCTAGAAGGAAAGAACCTTGTGAGTTCCTTAAAAAGCCTCAGGGTTCCAACCCACAGAGTTACAGACACATCGGCTCAGAAAGCTTGCAAGAAAAGTTCCCTTCTCACCATTTCCCTGGGGCTAAATCTTGCTCTGTGTCTGTTAGTAAATCAAATGGGCCCAAGGACACTCCTGTGAAAACCTCTCAGCCTCCAAAGCTGGGTAGCTGCATCCAAATTGCTTGTCTGGCTGGGGATGGTACTGGAACATCCTCACTCCACAAGTGTGAGTCCTTTGGTGAGGGCACTTGCTGGCTACCCTGGGGTAAGGACTGGCTGTCCCACTGCCAGAACTGTCAGCTGGTAACTGACACTTGATCTTTGAGTTTAAATACCTTACAGCACTTAGGATGGTGTGGGGACAGACAGAGTATTCCTGGAGCCCAGAGGTCATTCCAGAAGCAAGTATCTTGTGGCAAACACCCAAAGCAGCATCTGCTATTCACAGAGACAAGCAGCAGAGGTCTTTACATCTCCATCATTCCTGTGGCTATGGCTGATCCAACATAATTTATCTTATAAACAAAGACAACTAGAGTGAAATTTTGGGCACCCAGAACTCTTTTCCCCTGACCTCCCTGTTGAAGTTCTCAACATGCCCAGATTTGCCTTACCCTTTGGAGAGAGAGCTCAGCCCTCCTTTAACCACATCACATTCACTTGATGTCTGTCTCTGTAGCAAACTGTGTGTTTCTGAAGACATTCCCCTGTTCAAATTAAATATTTCTGATATTTTTCACAGCCCCTCCTTCAGCCCTTTCTATCAGAGCAAAAATACCATTTTTATAGAAAAATTTACTACAGCAGTCATTGCTTAGAGGACCTTTAAGGTCAAAGCTGAATAGACCTTAAGTGTCCCACCATGCAACTGTGCAGAAATAAATTTCAATTTCAAAGATTAATTCCATCCATTTATTCCCTGAGGTGACACTGCTCATAAGTGTGAACCATATCACACCTGTGTGACAAGCCATATCATAGACTACATGTTTAGGATTTAATTATCTTCACTGTGTATTAGATGTACTATATACACTGTGTTAGAGAGTCAAGACTCGGAAAGATTTAAACACTAACAAAATGTACCAGGTTGAGGAGAAAGCCTTGAGGAATTCTCCAGTACTATCCTGCCTGTCAGGAATGTTTTGATCTAGACAGTATTCTAGGACAAGTTTTCATGGTCTGCTTTACCTGATCTCTATCAGCATCATCAAGGAAAGGCAGCACCAGACTGCTTCTCTGGCCTCCAGCTGCACCACCACTCTGTTGTGGTGGCACTGGGATTAATTTGGCAGTGGCATGAACTGGAGCAAAGAAAGGATTTAGCTTACACAGCTGCACAAGGGCTAATGCCACAACAAGGGAGAGAGAAGCACTGGCCTACTCACTTGGGGATTTGGGGGGGCAGGGAATGATCCTGCCCATTCTGGTAGAAGTTGCTCTTCCATGGGGTCAGGCTGTTGGTGAAATCACACCCACAGGACAGTGACCCTTCCTTCTCTGTGTGATGAGACAATTCAGGCACTGTGCAGTGTCTTCTCACTTGGATAACAATAATTTATACAGTAAAATCCCATGAGCTTAATAAATTAAAAGGTGGCTGTTTGGGCTTGCCTGAGGGAAATGAAGAGGTGGGAGGGTGATAGCTACTTTAGCTTAAGAGATAAGGGCTGAGACCTGGCAGTAGCACACACCCACAACTGCAGGCCAAGTTCTCCCTTTGCAGGGAAGGCTTAGTGCTGCCTTGTGTAAGAGGCTGTCACAAGAGGAATCTTTTGGCAGCTCAAAAGCAGCACCACAGTGCCTGCACTGCATGTGTGCCCACAGTGTAACAGCAGAAGTGGCCCTGTTGGTTGCAAAACAGCATTGCTTGCTCCTTGAGAGGAGAATGTTCTCTTGAAGGTTGACAATTGCCCATGCAAATTAGAGCTGCCTGCAGTTTCGAGAGTACAAGGACAAACGTTTTGTCATGTCTTCACCAGAAATCAAGTCACATGAAACATGATTTGCCACTAAGACATGTTGATTGTCTGGGCTTCACAATGCCCCTGAAATGAGCACAAGCAACTCAGAGGATAAGGTGCCATCAGCTAAGCTCTGCTTCTTCCTGATCTTTAAGAACTGGAGGTCTTGTTGGCACTGGAATTGAAGAACCAATCTGTCCCTGATAACAAAACACCTTATCATCTGCCTTCTCTTTCCTGCTAAACGAATGGTTGCTGTAGGCACTCACTCCTGTAGAAAACTTCTACCATCAAGGGGAAGAAATTCCAACAATTACATGGACAATTAGGGTAGACATTTAAACAGGTAGGAGTGAACAAGCTAGATATGGCCTTCATGACATTTGCTATTGAACTGGGTAACTGAGGAGAAACTGTAGGCACTTATTTGAGTGAATCCAAGTAACAGCAAATGCAGGTTAGCTAAAAATGCAGTTAACCCCTGAAAGTGCAGAGCCAATGGATTACCTTGGAAACAGCAGGAAGGTGGCTGCTGTCCATTTTAGTTCAAAGGGAAGGACCTGTGCTCAGCTCGGTCACCTGGGATACCACTCTGAGGCCCCACTGGTCCGATGCATGAGAGAGAAGTGCAAGAAAGAGAACATTTCTAGTGCAAGTTGCTAGCAACAGTACTAAAGTAAAAACAGGCGTGTTCCTCTTCAAGATCAGCTGAAAAGCCTGGCAGCATGAGGGTGAATGAGGCCAAGGTCCTCCTTCAGAGAGGCTGTTGGGGAAGGACAGACTGTAATTCACTTCAGGAGAGTGTTGATTGACAGTAAAGAGGAAGCTGGCAGCCCTTGCTTCCCACTGTGCTCACTGGTAGCAGCGTTGGCAGTGGCAGAGAACAGGGAAGAGGGAAATTAAGAGATTGGGGTGGCTGCAAAAGGAGGGGGAAGTCAAAGCTTCCTCTTTTCCCTGTTCTGCCTCTGGTCCCCCAGTTTGACCTTGTTTGTCTCAGTTCTGTTGTGTTTCTTGATGTTTGTTTGAGGGGTTCACCTTCAAGGACAGACCTCTGTGAAGAGAATCCCTCCATCCTTTGTCAAAAAGAATTCCTGCACTGCTAGAGATCCTGAGCAACATCAGCTGGCAGGCCAGGCCTCCCTGCTCTCCCTGCCATCCCTGTATTGGTGCTACCTGGGGTGCTGTGGGCGCCCCAGGGACAGGTGGCTGCTCCTCATCCTTTCTGCTGACACCATCAGAGTGGCAGCAGGTCTTACAAGGAACTTCATGACCCAAGTCATGTAACCATTTCTGTCCTCTCAGATGCATTTGCCTCACAGGATGGCAGCATTTGATATCTCAAAAGGTAAAGAGTATTTTTTTGTAAGCAAAAGAAAACTACAGAAGATTGATGGTAGTATAAGGGTGAGTAGAAATGAACTCAAAACCATAGCCAAGGTAAAAGTCTAAATAATCAGATGACTGAGAAGGGTTATAATGTGCAAGTGGAGAGTCACCGAGTCATGTTTCGAGCTTGTACCATAAAATGATCTATAACTATTTCCCAGAAGGTGATTATTTTGCATAATACAGAAGTTTTATGAAGTGTTCATTGGAACTCAACGAATAATTATTTTTTTGTTTCATTGGCATATTTGGAAAGTCAAGAGGACTCATTTCAGTCAGACTGAAAGAAAAAAAATTGATTTCTTTTTTTAATAGAGTAAAACAAGTAATAATTTGGAGGCTTCAAAACAGACATTTAATCATAAAACAATTAAGACCTGATTTGAATGGTGACTATTTAAATATTGTTGAATATTTAAAAATAGAGGGGTTTTGGAAGGAAAATGATGATTTGAAAGAAAAATAAAATAATTTAATTTGAAAAAAAGTTGATAAATATTTAATTTGAAATTCTGATTTTTTTCCTTGTTCATAAAGATTACGATTGTACTGGGCAAGCTCATGAAGTTTATTACTATCTCCTGTCCTAAACTGTTGGCTGCAGAAGTTTATTTCAAAAACAAAAACCCCATTCCAAGGCTTGACTGTATATCAGGCAAATCCAAATTTCTCAAGACTCCAGAGCTTGCAGGTCCATGTATCTCCAGCTCCTCAGTGGCCCAGGGACTTTAACAAAACACTAATCAGTCACTGCCAAGTCACAGAAAGAAATGATAGCTGCATCCTCTCCAGAGCCTGCATTTGCCAGCTCAGTGCATTATGACTTACTACACAATCTACCATTAAATGGCTTGCAAATGAAATTACTCTGTGTCAGGATGCAGTATTAAAAGTGCAGCAAGAAAAGTGCTCTTACAGAACATTTTAGTTAAACCCCTTCAAGGCAGGAATGGACAATGCTGTAGTTTGGTAGCTGAAGGAATGGTAATGAAGGGAGACAGAGTCCTGCTTAACCCCTGTAGCCCAAAGCTCTTAGTACAGAGATACCCTGTATTTTCACTGAATCTTGACCCCTGGCAATAACCCAGCACAGGCTGATACACGAGGCACTTAGTATTGCGGGAACACCAATAACAAGGCTGTGGCAGCAGAATTTGTTGATGTGCTTAGGTTCTTAGATTAATGAGAACCAGGCAGTCTGCTTTCTTCTGCTTTTTCTAAAAGGCATCAGTTAGTTGCTGACATTTGAAACTCAGAAAAAGTGGGTTAATACAATGGCCATTTAAATGAGCAAACATAGCATAAAACCTTAGGAAGTGAAACTTTCTCAAGAAAACTTTGCTTAACTGCAGTTGCTCTTGCTGAAAAAGAGCACCTTTATCTCATTTCACCCATTATTGGTTCTAGATAGAAAAAGTTAAAAATAGATTTTGACAATATGTAAGACACTGCTGGGTCTTTTTTTTATCAAAAGAGCTAATGATTTAAAAATGAAATATGTTGCTGGGGACTTAAAAAAAGTTTTATGAAAATAGGTACATGCATTTTCTAAAAAAATTCCCTTTTCCTTCAACATTTCTTCAAAATTGTAAAATTCAAAACATTTCTTCCTATTTTGCGTAGATTTTGGTTTTTATTGGACCCCATCCAACACATTTGTTTTCTTTGTATGTACCAGATATAATCTCACTGATATCAAAATGAGGAATTCCCTAAGGGGTGAGGAATTCCCTAAGGGGTGAGGAATTCCCACAAGCCCATCCTCTCTTACTGATTTTTCAGCCTTTTTTCATAATTTCTTTCCCCTCTAGGAATACATTTGCAAACTTCCTTGATTCTCCCCTTCATCCCTAGTACACAGGCAAACAAAACTGATCACTATCATACGTTGTAGTGTGTTATCCCTGTGGCCAAAATGTAAAGAATTCTTTTGGAGGATGGATTTGAATTTTAAAATATAGGATTTCCTAGCTGGGTTTTCAGGTATGATAGTGGGAGAAACCAGCTAGAGCTGTGATGAGGCACTTAAGCTGAATGCTCACTGCACTCAGAGGCTTTATAGCAGGCATTCATCAGTGCTCAACTTAAATAGCCAGGAGAGCAAACTCCATTCACACATTCAAGTTAATATCTTTAAGGGTTGCTATGATGTGACTGTCTAAGAATATGAGAAAGACAAAGGTTGTAGGGAGCACTAATACCTGTCAGCAAAGAGGGAGAATAAGAAGGAGCTTCTGAGCAGAGAGGTAGAGGCTTCTCAGTTATTTCACTTCACTTTGCTAATGAAAAACTTCAGCCTCCTCTTGCCCATCTGGCCTTTTATATACTTCAGGGGTTTGTTTTTGTATTAAGCTTTGTATTAAGGCACTTTGGGAAAGGGCAATTGCTAAGTCCAAGAAATATGGTTTCAAATACTTCATAAATGAAGGAAGACAAAGGGAGTTTGAGTTATCACTAATTCAAGAGTAAGGTTTTGTACATGAGATCAGATTCTGTGGGGAAGAGTGGGTTGAACAACAAATCCTGCAGCTGATACATTTTGGAAGGTATAGGACCTGATTTTAATTTGCTGATGCCAGCCATAAAGCCACTGCTTGGCTATAGTATCCCATTCTCAGAGACGTCTGTCTTATGGAATGACAATTTTTTTGCAACTACTACACTTGAAAATTGGAAACGTTCTTGCAAAGTCTGGGATTTATTCTACAATCCTCTGCTGGAAAATCTGTATCTTTGTTTTCCAGAGCCCAGTCTATGATTTAATAACCATTCTAATGGCAATTCACAATCCTTGCATACATCAAGTAAATTGTGTAAACTTTCAGTAACATGTGGTGGCATGGACCAAAAGGCAAACAGATTGAACATTAAAGATCCTTAAATCAGGGCATCAACCCTACAGATCTTAGACATAATTCCCAGGATTACATTTTCATACAAGCCCTGAATAAACAATCAGTGATAAAGCCACTATTCATTCTATGCTTTTTGTAAATAAATCTGTAAGGAAAGAGGCAAGGAGAAGGTGTTTGAAACAGAAAAGCGAGGCAAGGTTTACAGCAAGGGAGGACTCTGAAATGGTCCCCATCCCTCAGTGCTGTGTTTCTGTGCTGCCTAGCTTTGTCATGCAAAATTTAAAGAGCATTATTGATAGAGATGCAGGTGGTGCACTGTCTGGTCTTCACTAAAATGTTTTTTTCACTCGTAAGAGACTTCTGGGCAGGTTTTGTCTTAGAATCTACTTCACTCAGCCCAACAGTGACAGCTGAAAGCACAAAAAAGCTACATGTACCCTTCACTGACCCAGCCACTCATATTTCAGCCAAAACATCCTTTTCCCCCTTGGTATTCTCATTTCCCTACCTCCATCTCATCACAAGTCCTCTGAGATTTCCTCGTTGAAGCTGGTCCCCTAAAATGTCCAAGGCTTGTGGCTTGTGTTTCCAAACTCAGTGTGCCCCTGGGAAGAGATGCATAGTGTGCTGTACTTCTGAGATCTAGTCCCTGCAAATGCAAATCAGAAAAAATGTGGACATGGTTGAATGTGACCAAATACCTTTAGAAGCCTTAGCTCATGATTCTCATTCACCTCAACTGCTGAAACAATCTTTGCTGGCCTTGACAAACATTGGCTCACTGCTGTGTATTTCAAAGGTTAGTAAATATCTGTCAGTTTGAACACCTTGTTACTCACTTTGTGCTTGTCCAGTGACTTCTGCCTTCTGCTACAATAGCGACTTCTCCCTTAATTTAATTTAATCTAATTTAATTTAATTTAATTTTCTTTCATTTTCTAGCCCATCCCATTCTAACTATCAGCTCACATCCACTCTTCAGAAATGGCCTCCAGACTTTGGCAAACAAAGCTGACCTTCATTACTCACTTGTCATTAATTCAAAGAAGTACTTTAGAATCTTCTCCATGCCCTTCCTTGGATGAACTTCACACTGTGAGCTTATGAAAATGCCTTTCTTTGTCAGGGCTCCTGTCTTTCAAACATTTGGATTCTACATAAGTCTACTGCGCTGGAGCACTATCTCCTTTATGTAAACTTCATTGAGTCCTTTGCTTTATAAAGGTTTAATTCTAGGTTTTTCAGGAGTCCTGCTTTGATCTTAATAGTTTGAAATACCATAATTTTTATTTTTATTACATCAGGGACTTCATTAGCCCTGTATAAACTGGAAGCAGGCCCTTAATTATGCCCCTCATCTGCACCCTTTAAAATATTTCTTACCCATCTCATTTTTTATCAGAACGTAATTTCTCACATTTTCAGCACTGATTTATTCTTGTGTCCCTCAATAATGCAAACTGCTGCATGTGTGTCAGAGCCAGAGACTCAGAAGTATGCCTACCTCTTGCTGGTTTTCCTTTTTGCAATGCTTTAAGAAATAAAGGAAAGTGGAAGTAAAACATTTCCCCAGTATTTCTCCAGTCATGGGGTACACAACTTAATTTTAGATTTGAGGGGTTCATTTGAATCTTCTCAGCTTATTCACGAAAACAGACTAGCTTTCAGAGTTTGCTTTGAGGTGAAGATACCTGCTTTATTCTGTGCCCAATCCCAAGTGATTGGTCTAGAAACCACAAATAATTGGAGCCCTGCTTTGGAAAACTCCTTCCAGTAAAGGAAAGTCATTAAACATCTGCCAAGGCACTTAAAGTCTGTTAAAAGTTGTCCTAAAATCTTTCCCTTGCCACAACCTCCTGCAGAAAACTGGAGAAGATTAAGGAAGTTGGTGTGTGAAGACCTTTTGCCTGTGTTGTTTCTCAGCCCTGTGTCTCTCTTTCCTCGTACTTCTGTCTGTATCTCTTTCCATACATCTCAGATCTTACATTTTGACCATAAGCTGCATGGGGATGGGGTGGGGGCAATACATTCACACAGGCCTGGTTACTACTGGGACACAGATGGCTTATGAGAAATAACATGTAGCAAACCCAGCCAGGTAAAGGCTAGAATGCAAACACTCAAGGCTAACTGAGAAGTGGTAGAATGAGAAGTTGGGAAGAAATTTGCCCTCTGTCAGATAATTATAGATGCTGTACATATCAGAAAAACTTGATATAATTAACTTTACAGTAGGGGAAACAAAACCTAGCTTCCAGAAAAGAAATACCAATGGCAGTATTTTTGGACAATTTGTTGATCAGCACAAGCTCAACAGGCCAACCCCATGTGCCCTAAGAAGCAGTGGAAAGAATTCCTCAGCTAGTGCTGTTGTCATGTCTTCTGAGGCTGGATTGAGGACAGAGGCTTAGGATTGGAGAGCAGCATTTACAAAACCATGTTGGAAGCTGAGAAAAAGGCAACAATTCTGAGAGACTTAAAAATTATCAGTTTTGTGATATGAATTGTGGTTCCTTCAGGAGCTAAGTGTGATCCACCAAACTTGGTTACATCTAGACCTTTACTTAAACTAATCAGGTTTTAGCCCTTTAATGGTAATGAAACGGTATTTTCTCAGTCACTCTGTTATTTCCTTTTCTCTTTACCTCATGTTTTGTACAAAAGATTTTTTCTTCAGCCATACCACTTAGAGATCTGGATTGTTTTCAAATGACAGTGCATCTCAAAACCCCAATAGGTTTGTGGCAAACTAACATGGTAAAAACGTGAGCTGTTTAACATAATAAGACATGATCTCACATTTTGAGTTTAGCAAAAAATCCTGAAACCAGATACTTATGCAAATTATAAGAATTTCTTCTCCCCATTACATCTCAAGAAATTTACCAAGTTCCTGTCACAGAAGAAAAACATGGGCATCATGAGATAGACTTACAAGTGTGAAAATAATTTTGTGAATAACAACATTTTGCAATGGGAATTCTGACAAGGTATCAGCCGGAAGGTTTTTCCTAACAAGTGTTCATGAAGAAAAGCAAATCACTAGAATGCAAGTGACTACCCCAAAATGAGAAAGAAACTTAAATGAGAAACCTAGTTATTTAAATTCCTAGCAATCTGAGCAATCACAGTAGTGTAGGCAAGTGTAAAACTGCATGTCCCTCCATCAGCTAAGTTCAAAGAGGTTGTGAAGCCCAAACCACTCCTAAGATGAACCCTTTGTTTAAGGCTCTGCAGCTTTGTACTGCAAGGCCCTGAGTCCTCTCCCATGCTCTGACACTTTGCTGTGGTAGCATATGTAAAGTATAAAGGTTTCCTGTGACACAGGAATTAATATCATCCCTAAGAACAAAGAGCACTACAGTATAAGTATGTGCATTAAACGAAAGAAGAATATCATATTGATCTTTTGGAGCACAAAGTGCAAGCTTTTATGAACAGCCTGAGGAATAACCTCAATTAAAGACCTGAATCTCAAAGTCAAAATTATGGCTCTTCTTTCAGCCATTCCCTTGCCTGGCCACTAGACCTAGTGTCAGGTTCCATTCATGGGAAAGGGTGAAAGCAGACTACACAGACAAGAAGGTGCAGTACCTAGGTAAGATAGGTCCTGTGGCTGTAGCCCACAAAGCATGGTCTGTATTTTTCATATGATATTTTCAGGGAAGGTGGGGAAAGCAGAAGTCCAGAGACTCTTGACCAGATGAAGAATAGCTAGATAAGCGACACAGGGGAGAGAAAAGGTGTCCCCAGTGATTCTTGTGGATATTATTTTAATGGGGAACTCATTCTGTTATAGATACCTTGTTCCATGCTATGACTGAGCTGGGAAGGATGGGAGCAGTGCAAGTGAGATCTTATTTGGAACAAGATCTCTTCTACTGCATAATCTACATGCTTTCTGCATACATTAACTCCAGAGCCAAAGTCTGATCAAGAAGGGTAGAAGGCACCATGGCAAGATAATCTCTCTCCATTGGAAGGGATAACTGAAATCAGCCTGGGCTCACTTCAGGCTGGCCTATCTGCAAAGAGAGAGATGACTTCAGGAGACTCCACAGGGAGACATGTTGTGCTTTACTTAGAAGGGTAATTATCATAACACAAGGCTTTTAAGGGAGGAACAAGGGTAGAAAGGAAAAAGTCATGGATCTGAAAATGTACCCTGAGAACAAAACAGCCAGGAAACAAAATGAGTACCTCTAGAAACAAAGCTTGCTACAGCAGTTTCAAACAGGAGAGAGTGAAGTGCCAGAGCACTGCCTGTCTCTCTAGCAGTGCAAGATCCTGTGGGTATGTGTGGCATGAGCACTGAGTTTTACATGGCAATCCTTTGCCAGTGTTTAGTGGCTAGTTGCACCATCAATTTGCAGTCTCAATCAATTATCAGGAGATGACACTGTAGCTGATGAAGCTCAAATGCATCATTTGTTTAACTGCATGCAAAACCCAAGCCCAAAAGATACAAAAGGCAGATAATTTAGTTACTACTCTGGATATGAAAATGTCAGGTACAACCTGGTAATTTCATGTCATAAATCTCACTGATATTCTGGTACATGATGTTGCAATAGCATTTATTTTACATTTAATATTAAAATTTATTTGAGCTTGTCTAACCAGTAATACAGTATGTGCCTGTCTCATTATTAGGGTGCAGTTTTTCATTTTCCCATAGCAGTATTTTTATTTATCATCAGTTCTGTTTTGAATGTTGGTTAAGATTAAAATAATTGTGAATCTGTCATTACAAACAAATATTGCATAACCTAGGTATGGAAGGAGTAAGCTTATTTATATTGTTAGGTATTTATGTGATTTCAGAGCTAAGTGTTTATCCTGGATCTTTCAATTGGGTGGGCTAGTGTTCAAGAACTAACGCTGTTAGTTTTTGCTAGGTCACAGAGCAAAAGCAGCTCTTTGCAATCTACTAGATCTACACATATAAATGATGAAGCACCTTCTAAAAGAACTTCTCAAAGTGTAAAAAAAAATGAAAGCTGACCTTCAGGATAACTGAAGTGAACCTTCATTTTTATGGGATTCTTTAGGCAATGATTCATGGATATGACAGCTTATCATATAAAAAAGCAAAACAATTTCCAAAGCTTACAATGCTTTTAAAAGGTCCATGAGCAAAAACTGTTTCACTGAGATTTGAAATGACGCAGGTGCTCTAAGCAGAGATAGCAGTAATCAATGCTCCTGCAGTGCTTTTCATCTGCTGATGTCAAGGTAGTTAGGCAGTAAAGTCTGTAGGTAGCAAAGTTCTGTACAGATGTGGAAGTCATTAGCTAGAAACCTAGATAATTTTTTCTTGGAAACAGGAAAGCTTAAAGAGGCTGGATTAGGATTCAAGTCACATTGCTGATACAAAAAGATGAAGTAATTGCAAGTGTAATCAGTATTTTGAAGGGGGTAGCAATTTTTAAACATCAAAAGCACTAACATTAAAGCAAGCAAAGAAATTGGGGGTGGAGGCAAGTCCTCCATAAAAAAACTAGCTTGCAGTGATTCACTGTGCCACATTAGGCAGAAGTACAGTTCTCTGCACGTTGCCCTCGTAGGAAATACCTGATGATTGCTAAAATATTAAGCACTATGATTCTGCAAGCTGGCACCACCAAAGGGTCTGAATTGCTCTAATGATGATTACTTTTCCTCCCACAATTCTCAAAGCAGAATGGATGGCAGTTTCAGATTGAATATATATTTTCCATCTGCTGAATAGTTGTTTTTGTTCATGCTGTTTGAGGTTAACTGTTCACGTACTAATCAAACCCACTACTTCCTTTCTCGTAAAACCAAAACAAAGCTTCATACTACTTTCAGGTACAGCATCTGGGATCAAAGCTATATATACACACTGGCTCTGTGTGGGTTCAAACATTTTGAAAATTCACTATCCTGAAAGGTGCCACCTCTTTTCCAGTCCTGAGAGTTCCAGTTTGTCTTAAAGTCTGAAGTCATCAGACACCGTCAGCCCCTTCAGCATCTGTCCCAGCACAGGAATGCTCTCAATATTGGTCACCGTGGGCTTTCTCTGCACAGCCACTGCCATTGCTGAAGGTGGGTAGATGAAGGAGGCAAAGTATCTGGGGGTGTTGACTTGTTTTCAGTTTCATGTCCTTGCAGGAGATGGACTTGGTACAAGTAGAAGAAGGTGACATAGGACTAATGGGAGCAAAGTCTTGGGGCACCGCAAGGTGTCTGGAAAACCGGACACAGGCTTTAGAGAAGTACTATCTGCAGGGACACTGGGCAACATTCAGAGTAACTCAAGAAGGAAGAAAAGATCTTGAAAAACCAGGCCCTGCCAGTGAAGTTGTGACAGCTGATAACATGGGTATAGTGGTTTGAATGTATGGAGAAATTCTGCTCTTCATCTGGAATTCTTGCATTGCAGATCTGAGAAGATAAACCCTGCTTCAAAATGGACTGATATAAAATGAGATTTAAAAAATAATGCTGATTTTTCACAGCTTACTAAAGCAAAAGGCAGTGCCATCCCATCATGTGTCAGGATAGAAGTTGCTAAAAGCTGTCAGTGAGGTTGTAGATGGTACAGTAATCTCCCCTTAAGATTTTTTTTGCAGTCTGTTTATCAGGCTTTGCTGCTATATTGGCTTGGGGTATATATTGTTGCTATACTGTGGCTTGGGAGTAGCTAGCTAAAAATAAGGAGAAAAAACATCAGAAACAAAAGTATGTAAACAGATTTTCTATTTGGTTTTACTGTTACCTAAAGGGTTCTCTTCCATGTTCCATACAAGAGTCAACATTTTTGTTCCTAAATGTAAATGAAATGTGTTTATTTCTGCTAGGCGGAAATTGTGGTTTAAAAGCCTGATTTTAAGTTTCCAATTTCAACCTTACCATCTATTGTCTATTTTTTGGTTTTTTATGTATACTAAAAAGTTTGTGTTGAGGGAAACTGAAGCATTCAGGTCATTCATTGCTCAAATAAGTGGGCCAAATAACCTACTATTTAAGCAACAAGTAATTTCTGAGATTTATAATATCATTTTTATTAATCAAAGCATTTATTGATCTTTTTAAAGAATATTAATTCACTGCTAACGTGAATTGTGGTCTTGGAGTCTTTTCTTTGAAAGCAGCATTTCTAGGAATCACCCATGGATAATAGGAAGTGGCAGGACTCCCTTCCTACTGTGCAGGTTTGAAGTAAATTGCTCTAGATCCTTTCTTGACAGTTCACTTACCATCACACTCTTTACTTCCTTACAGTAATGGAAGTGACTCAGCCAGCAATGGTGCTGGCCAACAGGCAAGGAGTTGCCAGCTTGGTGTGTAAATACAAGAACATTGGGAATGCAAAGGAAATTCGAGTGACTTTGCTTAAACAGACTGGTGACCGGTTCACAGAAATCTGTGCTTCATCATACACCACGGAGTTTAAAACCTTCTTTGTGGAAGAGGTCATTCAGTGCCATGTTACCCCCGGCCGAAACAATGTGACGCTCACCCTGGCTGGCCTGCAAGCAAATGACACCGGGCTTTACATTTGCAAGATGGAGCGGATGTACCCCCCACCCTATTTTATGAACAAGGGCAATGGGACACATCTCTATGTCATTGGTAAGGCAAGCAGGTTTACAGTACTGTGACATTTCCAAGTTAAGGGAGTTGCTATTACGTCTCAAAGGTCTTCAGAGTTCTGTTTGTAAGAAGTGAGGGTGAATACTGGTTTCAGCTCTGAAAATCTTGATTAGCTCTTATTTTTTCAGGTCTCCCTGCACACACCTAAAGCAAGCACAGTCATAGCCATGGAATGATAGCATAAGCAACACCATGCAGTGTTATCTATCTATCTATCTATCTATCTATCTATCTATCTATCTATCTATCTATCTACCTACCTACCTACCTACCTACCTACCTACTTATCTATTGGCAGTTAGATATAGAAGTGCAAAAGTAACAGGGTAAGGTGTGAGCTCTTCTACAGATAAAGACTGTTTTCCTTGGAGGCTGAGTTGGCAGCAATTCAGGGCTCAGTCCTGGTGGTATCTTGGACATGCACATGCTAGAGAAAAGCAGTGTAGAGGCTGACTTATTGACTCTAGGGCCTTCCTTATGAGGCTCATGTGTGACATGACTTGTGTGATATCATATGTTTTAGATCCAGAACCTTGTCCAGACACAGCCATATATCTCTGGGTATTAGGAGCTACTGCCTCAGGATTTTTTCTTTACAGTATCATCATCTCAGCCATTCTTGTGGGCAAAGCGGTAAGTCCCATCAACTCAGCCCCCTTCTGCTAATAATACCCCTTTGTGCAATGAGGACAAGGAAAAAGAAATGAAAACAGGGAAAAACACTGGGAACAAACCCAATGGGATGCTCCATGTTACTAGTGCAATGTTATTACAATAATGTAAAATAAGAGAACTTGCTGGAGCTGCCACTTATATTTATTTATGGATCATTTGTGTTGTCCTCATACTAGAAAGCAGTCAGCTTGCATCAGCTGGACTGAGCCTTGGCTTATGGCTGGATGCTTAAAACAAGGCAAAGTTCTGATGCTTCTGGGATTGAAGACAACAGTCTTCATGTATACTCTCATTTCACAAATGATTCACACAAAATCCCAGAATTTGTTTGGTTTTTTTCCTCATCATTCACCTCTGCAAAGCAAATTTAAACAGTCTTCTCCTTGGATGGGGAAGTGTAACTTTAAGCATTTTTAATTTCAGAGCTAGAAATATCTGCGCAAAAGCATGCCAAATGTAAGCCTGGGTTGCCTTTTTCCACAGGGGTCTGCAGCACTCATAGTCTGTTAGAAATGAACATGAGCTTGAAACCAAACAATGTCTGTCCCATATTTTTCAATCATTCCTTGTCCCTAGAAATTAAGTGAAGCTGTCAGGTATGAACACTCCTAGCTTTGAACCAACACTGAACTCTGAATCAGGAGCATCTTCAAAGGGCTAAATAAATGTCAGGACTTTTTTCTTTTTTACATAAATAGTCCCATATATCCTGATCCTCCCTCAAATGCTCTTAACAGATTTTCAATAAAGAGGCTGAAAAAGAGAATGTGTCTAGAATACATTCTACTCAGTAAAGGAAGAATGTCCATCAGTTTCTCTAAAATGTGCTGGTCAATTATTATGCTGTGATTGCTTGTTTATTTTACTTTCTTTTCATATGTTACAGATAAAGAGAAGACGATGTCTCACTACTGGAGTCTATGTGAAAATGCCTTCTGAAAAGCTAGAGAAAAAAGTGATTCCATTCCACATCAGCGTTGACTGTAACAAGGAAAGAGAGAAACCATTTCCTAGCTGGAATGGAGGGTCTGCTAATTCATTTCAGTTAAAGAAATAAATTAACTGTATTTTTACAAAAGGTATACAGGAAGGTGAAAGAATATTCTTCGTATTTTCTATGGTTTGGAGGAGAAAAAATAGTATATGTATTCATATTTGAAGATTAACCCTGTCACATAAAAATGGCTACATTAAGCCATTGACTTTTTTGAGGCGTATTATACCAATATGTAATATATATATGTGCGTAGCATTAAGAGCTATTGCTGTTGCAATTGAGCATCTTACTGTCAAATTTCATCATGCCTACTGATCAACTGAAATCCAAACACTATTGTGACAGAGGCTTGTGTGTCATTGCAAGGCTAATCTACAAGTCTGGGGGGCAGAGGTAGGAGAGCACACTAATGTACAAAGGAATGTTGACATTTTCCCTGCATTGATATTTATTGGTTCCATTTCTGGCATTAGTGCTCTGCACTTCCACACAGGCCTCCCCATAGGCTGGCATTGGTGACACTGCTGCTCAAGAGGCCTGATCTTAGCTCCCCTAAGTGGCTTTGTGTCCCAGAAGTGCTGTGATGAGCTGACTGATGATCTCTGAGCCTGTACTGACAGTTTGGTTAGAGAAAACGCTCCAGCAGGAGCCCTCTTAGGCTGTGCTGGGAAAATGCTCCAGCTCTACTGGGGCCTCATGATTTACAAATGCTAAATTAGCATCTATCCAAAAGGCAGAAGTATGTTGCTGTGTTTAATGAAGTCTATTTTCCATGAAAATACTGACAGTGTATAATCTTGTTTATTAGTTATGTACCATTCAATAAAAACCTTGAAGCTTTGCCCAAATTCAAGTTCATTTCTTGTTCATCATTCTCAGAAGAAACAGGAAGTGGCTACATGTTAGAAAGCAGTGAAGACAACATGAACCTTTCCTCCCTGACCCTGTGTTTTGCCCTTCAGAGACAGCGTGTGTGCTCACGCCAACACTTCTGTTCTCAGCTCTCTTCCTCAGCCAGCCACCATTGCAGTCTGCCAGTTCTTCTATTTGTCTAGTTACAGCTGCTGCGATGTGCTTCAGAGACACTACCAATCAAGTTTGCACTTCGAGCAGTTACTCACTTGCAGAAGGTAGCTGTGATGTCTTTGACAGCACCTCCTGTACATGTTTAAACAAAAAACTTGTCCTAGTTTCAAATCCTGTTTCCTTTGCACCACTCTGACACTCTCACTGACTAAATGCCAGTCAATACAAAAAGCTGCTGGAGCTTAAAACAATTTCAGAATTCTCAGCTACTATCTATTAATTTGACTCTTTGCTATCAAAATTTCACCTTGCAACCCAAAACACTGGCAGCGTGTGCCTCTGTTTCACAGCTATGAATCAATTTTCTTGTCTGCACAGGTGTGCAGCCAAACTCTTTATTCCATGTTCTTGCAGTGGCAGAAGGTGTCAGAACACCAAATCTCATAGTTCTTTTAGTCTGCTTTCCCTCTTGTCCATTCATCTGGCACCACCTCCAACTGTGCAAAGACACATTCACATTCTCAATTTACCAGTGTTTGCATGTGCTAACTGCTCTCTCAGTGTTGATATACAAGTGTGCTGCATTAAATAAAAGTAGTGTCTGATGACATATCCTTTTTTTGAAGGTGTTTAAGTATTCTGACATTAGTCTGGTATTTTTTCCTAATTTTTCACTCCCTGGTGTTTTGAGGATAAAAACTGGTAAAAGATCACATATCTATTGTCAGTGCAAAATGACCAAACTTCTGCCCTTTCAAGTGTAGCCTGATCAGGCAAGTATGTTCCATGACCCATAATGAAAAATAGTTTTGACCCACACATACAGTTTGTAGAAGCTGTAACAAGCATGAATAATTATCCAGGGAAATTTTTTCCACCACAGCAAGTAGTGAATCATGTGTCTGGCTCCTAATCAGGAATCAACTGGGGTTTCTTTCCCTTTCCTTGGCAATTCCTCTATACTGGGACCAAGAACTTACTTTTCTTAAGCAATCTAAAAGCAGTTCAAGTACATTATTTTCTAAGCTGACAGTACATTTCTATCCCTCCTGGGTGAAGAGATACTTTGGATCTGTATCCATAACCTCATGACATCTGGCCACAGCTGGCTGTGAATCTGTGTCAGCACAGAATCTGTGTATATTCCAATTCACCTCCATTTCTGACCACTGAGCTGACCTAAGACTTCTGCATCCACCTGGGCAATTTCCTCTCAGTACACCTGCATTTCCTTGAGACATTCAGTCTGTAGCAACCAAGGAAGAATTCTGCCATAAGTAAGCAACAGGTTACTAAAATAGCTGAATAGTGAAGGTTATGGAAGAGCATTACAGAAACAATAATCTCATATACTAATAATAGTAGCAATATTTTTGTTTACCTCCTGCTCTTAAATTATTATCAGTATGATGTTTATTAATTATCTTATTAGAAATTACTTTGCCCAAATTCTCTGTCTGTTCTGATATTCTCTTCATCCTTAGTGGTTACTTCTTCCAATCTTCTCTTGTTTCCACAGTGCTTAACTTTCTTTGGCTTTCCTTACCACTGTGGCAGCTTTTTCTGAGCTAAATGTTACATAATGCTTTATTACTTTTGTTCTAAGCCAGGCAGGGTAGTAAGTGCACTCAAATCAGCAGATGTAGCAGTGAAGACCAAAGTGAGATTTCAGTTCAGATTTTATTGACAATGGTATTCTCATCATTCATATCTGGCACTACAGGGATGAGTGGAACCTATGTACCTGCAGAGATGATATTTATACCTACCTCCCTATGGTCCATATAGCAGCTAGTTCTGATGAGGGCAGAGCCCAGACCTCAGGGAATTTCCATGGTCCTGTGATGCCCTCCAGAACCTCAAGGTCTGTGCTTTTCCCTGATAGCAGGGAGAAGCATCTTTCACTATTAGTATCAAAAAATTTAACATATAAAAGTCAAATAGAGTGTTCTGCAAGATCGCAGCAGTACCGAAATGAAAGGTGCAAGTGCTATATCAGTGTACATCCCAGAAAATGCAATAAAGAGGAAATCATGCCTCTTTCTGGGAAGAATGTGCAAAGCAAAGATGAAAGGATTTGGTCTCAGAACTCTGCTCATTAGAATGGGGAGTTTTAAAACACAACTGAGTATCTTACCTGGACAGCCAGATTATGAGACCATACTGCTTGGTGAGGTTCAGGAAGAGCTTCTTTTGATGTGCTCTCCACCCCTTTAGGAGACCTGTTAGCCTGTTTGTGAAACAGAGAGTGTGAGTTTCTGGCTGGATGGGTGGGAATTCAGAGGTACACTTGTCTGCATCAAAGACAATGGCATATGCATACACCACTCCCAGCCCCCAGTATTCTACTTTCATTTTCATCCACTTCTTTATCTTAACCATTTTTTTCCCTTGTCATTTTCAATTATCCGAGTCATATCTGATACAGAAAAGCATACAACAAAAGTTTCCCACACAGCTGCTCTGTGAGTAGGCGATGAGTATTCTATCATTTTAGGATTAGAGATTCCTCACTCTTTGAAGGAATATGTGAATCTGAACTCACAACTCTGCCAGGCCTTGAGTCTGCAGAGAAAGTTCATTAATTCAGTTTTCCACAGATACTTAATAAATGAAAAAAGAAATAATTATCAATCACTTATAGGCTATGCAAGAGTAGATATCTTTGACCTACTGCTATCCTTCCTAAACATCTGACTTTTGCTCAAGACTCTCTTGGGTCTAATTTCTTGTTTTCCAATAACCAATGCTGGCATTGGCCACGTACCTCCTAACGGATCTGATAATTCCTGGCTTCACTACTGACTTTGAGTTCTGCAGGTCCAAAGAGTGTGAGTATGTGTGTGAGGAGTTGAGCTGAGGCTTGGAGGCAAAGTACCTTGGAAGGTAATATACATCAGGCTTCTTCCTTTCACTGGAACAAAGCTATTGCTGTGGGGGTGAGTTCTGAAAAATCAACCAGAGAATGCACAGTTTTGTCTGTGATAGGAATGATCTGAACCATGACTAAAAAGCTCTACATCTAGGAGAGGCATAAACAGGAATCAGATGACATATCCTAGAGCTGTAACATGAAATCCAAACCAAAGAAGGCTGGTGTAGAGCATGGATTTATGCATTACTGAAACAAATTTATTGTTAACATTTGCAAACTGCATTCTTGCCTGAACATGTAAAAGTTATTTTGAGGTAGCTTCTATAACAGCTAAGCAGTGGGGCCCTTGAACATAACAGTTATTCATAAAAGATCTTAAAAATTGTGGGAAGGGGGATGTGTAAAAATTGTGCCTGAAGTCAGTATAAAAATTGTTGTTGTTTACTAAAGGGATGAAGCAAGGAAGAGTTTAGGTTAGGGACAAAACTTCACTGGCAGTCATTAGTAATTGCAGCCAAGGTAACATGGCAGATATTTCCATGAACTAAGAGATTGTTATCTACTCAAAATTTCACTATTCTTTCCTTTTTCGACTTTTCAAATGTAATTCTATTTCTATAGCAAGCTGTCTTAATCACAGTCACATTTTTCTATTTTACTGAACATTTTTTCGTGATTATGAAGCTCCAGTTGAACAAAATGTTCTCAGTTTCTTCTTTGATGGCTTTTCCTCTTCATTCTTTTCTGACTGCTGTTTTCAAAGAGTAGTACTTGAAAATGTTGTGTCTGGTCGGCCTCATTCAGCAACAAGCAAGACCTTGCTTTCAGGGAAAATAGAATTTCTCACATAATTATATGATTCCAATAGGTGGTACTTTTAGATGACCACATCCTGTGATGCAGCAGTTGCGTGGAAAGTTGGAACAAGGAGCAGGGTGCTTTATTCTTCCCAGATAGATCAGTGCCTGGGATGTAGATTTTCTATAGGAAATGAATATTAAAGTTTGGGCCAAGATTGCCACTGACATGAAAAATATAGGATTGCTGGTCTTATATAAATAAAAATATATACACTGAGCAAATACTCCAGGTCTTTTTCAAATTAGAAACTCAATAGCCAGACCCCAAAGACTTATAGTTCAGTATACACAGGCAATAAACTAATCCTGCTCTACATTAAATGGGTTAGTTAACTTACTACACCATAGTCTTGTTTGTAGGGTTTCTCCTTAGCAATTTGTAGCTTCATTGAACTAGTGATGAAAGGGGCCAGCAGAAGTACTGCTTACTTTTGTGCAAACTGGAAAGTCTTCCATCTGCAAACTAGAAATCGTGAGGGGATTGATTTGTCCTAACTTCCCAGTACTTAGTTCTGGGCACTTGAAACATCATCAGCTGTAAGATATATTTCAATATCATTCCTTTCTGTGAAAATTCTCATGAGAAGTTGGATCTCTGCTGGCCTTCAGCTGAACTCCATATACCTCTTTCCATGTGCTGGTGTGTGGGGAAAGCTGAGGTGTTTGAAGTTCTGTAGAAGCTTTGATAAGGCTTCTTTTCATCTTGCATGCTTTCAGAGCTGGCCTTCGTACCTGCCAAACAGAGCTGCTAGTTCTTGCTGTTGTCATCTTTCTACTTTGTTTGAAGCCAAACAAATGGGTGATTAAAAAACAGGCCTCTTCTCCTGTGCTACAAAGGATCTTAGGTGGTACTATGGCATAAATTATTTGCATCATACAAAAAATATAGATTAAATGAGCTGGATAAAAATTGTAAAAGTACTTGGTGGTGGGGAAAAAAGTACCAAAAATAATCCACATTTGAAACTGTCACAAAACATGGTATGTTAGCAGCACCAAATCAAGATCAGGAAGCAAAACAGTTCATTTCTCTGTAAGTTATCAAATCCTTCTGGTAAGTGACACTTTGGAAACATTTGACAGCTTCATAACTGGCTGACTTAATGTTTTACATGCAGGAAAGATGGCTAGAACAGCAGTAATCAGCAGAATAAGCTGGTTTCATAGTTGAGCTTTGGTGAGGTGTTAGATCGTGTGGGCAGCATTTATAAAAGCTTTCTCACTTTTAATTCTGTAGCAAAGATGACTGTCTCCTTCACAAATTAATAATATTTTCCTTTCTATCATAATGCCAAACTAATTCATTATATCATATTGTATTTTATGACTATTTGCCTGGTCTTCTTTTTATAGTACTCTCTCATTAAGATGAAACATCTCTTAAGCTCTTGTCCTTCTTCATCTCTCTGCAATAACTTAGTATCATTATTGTGATTTTACCAATAGGTTCCAAACTCGTGTTATTCCTCCTCTCTTATGTAAGCCACAGGGACATATCTGATGTAAAAATTCCTCACATTAATGTCATCACTTATACTGCAATTTTCAGAAAAACTTGCATTATTTTTATGTTTTTACTTCATCTTTTATGACTAAAAAAGACCAGGCTTCCACATACTTTCGTTAAATACAGCAATTGCTTTAATGTCACTGCTCACAAGAAAGGTGTGGTCCTTTCATGGGAGTTGAGAAAAAAGCTTCACTGGTGTTTCAAATGCCTCAGTCAGAAATACACCTTAAGCAGTTGCTTTATGGTTCCTGGAAGGAGTGCATTCCCTATGCTAAGTGTGTGCATGTGTTTTCTTGGTTTGTTTTCCAGTGCTGGATGCTCCAAAGGACCTGATAGCTTGTGTCTCATCCAACAAATCCCTGAACTGGAAGGGGGTGCAGGCTGTGTCTTGTCCAGGCAGTGGATGACTTGCAGGAGAGGGAACAACCTGCACAGCACCGGTGGAAGTCAGGTGGCAGAAGGAAGAGGCTGCAGGAAGTCAGAGGGAGTCAGCTTGTCTGCACACAGTGTGAATGACACTTCCAAACATGGCACCTTTTGAAACTGCTCTCCCTCAAAAAGTTGATTTGCATTCAACAACATGGATGCTCTTGGTTTACTTTTCAACATGCAGAACATGAAACATGCAGCACCTGATCTGCTCTAGAGATATGAAGTATTTGAATTTAATAACCTGTTCCACTCACAGTAAATACATCAATATTTATTTTGGGAAATTTTTGTGTATAGAAAGAGTGAGAAAAAAAAGGAAATTTGTTGGTATTCTTATATCAAATACTTGGACTTCTTTGAAATAGTGTTTATATTTAACTGTATCAGATTTATAACAAAATAACTTTTTTTACCAACATGAAATTATTTTTTCTCAAGTTCCTAGTTTGTCAAAATTTTTGATTTTCAGTTTAAATAGTGAATTTAAAACTAAGTTTAAGTCTAGTCCTTGCAGAAGAACAGAAATTACGGATGTGAGTATTAAACCTGTAAAGAAAAATATATTGAAGCTTTGATATCAAAAAAATCCAGATTAGGCCTAATGTAGCAAAAACTCTTGTGTTGATCTTCCCACCTTACAATGAAACCAGAAGTGCTCTGTGTTATTTGTTACATTTCAGTGGCCAATGAAGGTCCAGTTACTTTTCGATAACTAGTCAGTCTTTTTTCTTCTGATTATGCTATGGCTGTTACCATTATATGACTCCAAGTTCAAGTCACTGTTACGACAAATTGAACTTCAGATGCTGCCAGTTAGACCAGTATCTGGGTCTTCCTAACTTCCTTTTAACTTAATCTTTACTTGATTTAATTGTCATGGAAACCAGTATATGGATTAAAGGCACTGGCATGTGCAGCCAACTAATCAGATTGACACTAAAAGCTTGTTCATGTGGCTTTAAGCTTGTGAATAAGTCACAAAATCTTACTTGTCATGTAATAGTAACAATATGGTAAAGTTTAGTGAAATGTTTAGGTGTAGCAGAAAGCTGCACCAGAACTGGAAGAACAAAAGCTGGAAATAGCCTGTTGCATGTGAAGCAGGTAGTGTGGGAAAGTAGATTTAGGATTTAAATCTATTAAACATATACAATAAAATATAGTAATCTAAAAATATGCATATGAAATATGCATAACTCTATTGAGTATGCCTGGAGGCGTCTCTTGCTACCTAAACCCACATTCTATTACAAAAAAACTCTTGACAAAACGTGTCACTTATTCAGCAATACATTGCCTTGACGCTATTCTGAAGTAAAACCTAAAAATTATCAGAAAATCAGTGTTTCCAGTTTCTGTCTAGAAAATATTTCCATGTTTTGCTAAAGTGCTACTTTTAGCCTTTTCAGCAGGAAACTGATGCATTGATGATATGTGATCACTAGAGAGCCCTTGGCCCTTTCGTAATAAAATATTTCAAAAGAATACCCCAGCATAATTTCAAATCAAGAGATTTTACAAGCAATGCAGAGTCTTGTATGAGTACAAGGCTGACACTTTCCAGTGAGGGGTGAGTTGATGCAATTAGTCACCTTCACTTAACTAGAACTGTCCAGAAAGCTCATACAGAGAATTCTCATCTGTTGAAAAAGCCTCTGTGCACGTGTGCACATGCATGAATGCAGCAATTAAACCATGCATGCCAAAACTTTCCTTGGGTCAAAGTAACACTTTGTGTTCAGCACCAGAGACAGGAAGGAGAAGAGCCACTTGCCCAAAGGCTGTGGTACTGCTGGGAAGTGAGACCCACAGGTTGCTGCTCCGTGATCTGACACCAAAGGCAGGAGCATGCCTGGAGCACTGACTATCCTCACTGTCTGCCCTTTCAGTAGAAAACTTTGAAGGCTGGCAGGCCTTCTGGATTTTTACTGATAATCTGTGAAATATGGCAATTTTGTACTGATACAGATTGGGAAATTCTTATCTTGAAAGTTTGCAAGTTTAATAGTAAATGTCCTGATATTTTTTTTGTTGTTGTTGTTGCATTAAAGTCCTTTGACATTTCTAAAGAGGATATGCCATTACCAACCATGCTGTCCTGTTACTGCATGGATCAGCAGCAGACTTAGTAATGAGTACTGTGAATCTGTCTTGAAACAGAAAGAGGAATCACTGTTTTCAACAATTTTCAGACACTTAAAACATTCTTTACCCAGCAGATTTTTATGACCGAAGGAATAGGTTTTTGAAGGATCAAAACCAATAAGCACCATTCTTTTGTATCCAAGAAAGATCTCTGATTGGAAAATCTTGTCAATGATTTAGGTGCTGCCACCTACTAAGGATTAGTATTTGAATCCGTTTCTGGCTGGAGTTTTATCTGTGCTGGTAATACTGTGTTTATCTTTTCTTTTCCCTTCCCAAGTCACACACATACTGCAGTCATGCATCTTATTTGTACTGTTTGTAAGTTGTTAATCATGAAATATTATAGCTCATCTTTTTGAAACTGGCAAACTGCACAGCAGACTGTGCCCTTGGCTCTCAGCCCTGCTGCAGTCACTGGTAACTCACTGGGAATACCAAAAAGACTCTCAGTTCTACTGATGCCTAACAGAAGAGCACAGCAGCAGTAACTCTTTATTTCACACATGGTATTGCATGATTATTTGCAATAATCAGGAAGAGTAGAATATAAATGAATACGAATAAAACAGGACATGTTCTACAGTGTCTTTAGGCATCATTCAAGACCAGACAGAGCAGGCAGGAAAAGAGATGGGAATGATGCTAAAAGACACTGTAGCAGCTGTCCACTTCCCAGCAGTGCCCAAGAGCAGATGGCAGGGAAGAGTATACAATCAATGATAACATGCTATGAAATCTTCCTAAAACACTGTTCCAGCCCTCCTTCACCAGCAGCTCAGGAACTTCAAAGGGTGGTGACTTTGTCTTCAACAGCCTCAAGGGATTTCTCTTTCATTAATTTACTCTGTAACTTTTTGAAGCCCTGTGGACTTTTGAGTTCACATAAACAACGTTGATCAGCTGTTCTGTATTACAGAAGAAATGGAAGAGCTCAAAGCAACACAAACAGCCTTGAAAAACAGTGGGGAAACCGAGATAGACCAAAGGGGATCTCTGGGGTAGTCTTCAAAGTCTGGAAACAATGAAATGTTTATTAACATAGTGGAAATCCAGTTATGTTTCCGAATCAACTAGAACAATTTGTATCTGTCTGATATAAAACTAATAATAAAATCACCACTTCTGTGTAACCACTAGCACTAATCACCTACTTATGAAAACATAACTAGAAGGAAAGATACAAATGGCCAAATAATTTTTTAACCTTCAACTATTTTTCTTCTTCAAGCAAAAGAAGCACCAAAACAGTCTGGCATTCAAGAACTACAGAGCCTTCACTGATGTCACCAGAAAACACAGTGTAACCACAGAACCACAGCAACCCAATGAGAAGTAGAGTGGTGTGACTGGCTTACTTTTTTTTTTTTTTTCATTTTTCTTACCTAACAGGGAAGGGAAAAACTAATGGCTTGTGGAGGTACATGCCTAAATCAATATAATACAAATCCATGATCTTGTAACAACAGAATCCTATATTTGTTGATTGCATGTGCAACAGGACACCCATAAGAAGTAATACATTTGTACCTTCGTGATCACCAATGAAACAATGCTTACAGATTTCTGGGTCACAACAAGCTCCATTCCTGGCCTGGCAGCAAAGCAGGACAGCTTCCAGCCAGAAGGGGATTCCTGAGGAATTCTGAAGTTAGGTTTGTGAACAGTACTACCATTAGCTCCAGATGCTAATGTAAACAATAATGTTTAGCACCGGTGTCAACACAGTGAGAACAGAGAAACACCAGCTTCCACCTTTTCCAACAGTCATCTAAATTCATGAGAGTATAAATGCAAAGGCTGTACCAAATGAGAATGAAAAATAAAAAATCAGAGATCAAGTATCTTACCTCATAGATAAGTATCCATCAGCAGGTGCCTAGTGAGGAATGTAACATGAGGAAAGACAAATGGTAATACTATCCTGAAAGACTCTTATAACCTACAAAAATTTTCAGGTTGAGGAATTGTCTGATTCTGACGAGGAGACAGAAAATCCAGGATTCTCTATAGGAACACCATGGACACCTCTATTTCCCCAGCTTTGCTATGCTGCAGCAGGCTCTTGCAGGGTGCTTGACTTCTTCTCTGGATAAGGGTGTGCTTTGCTATGGTTCAGTCTGGATCAAATGAGGCTACAGACCCAAATGAAGCATTAGTGGGGTAATGACAATGAAAGTCCCCATATCAAACATTCACTTTTAATGACCAGCAAACACAGAGTGGAGATCAAAGAGACAGCATGAAAAGCGTGTTCTTTTCAGTCAGTCACATTCCTATAAAATTTGTATACATCTGCCTAGACCAACTTAATAGCAGCTGGGAACAGCTTAGACTGAGCAGAGCTTGCTGAGGTTTTATTCTGAGCTCAAAGGTGTGTTAGCTACTGGGGAGCTTGCCTGAATGTAACTAGATACTTCCTGCGTTCAGGCTGACACTGTGATCCCGTTAAAACTGGTTTGCATAGTTCACCCTAAACTGTATTGAGAGTGCAGTAGAGACACAGGGCACCTAATCAAGATGTGCTCCTGGCAGCAGCAGAGCTCATTCTTTTTGCTCTAGTGCTGTATCTCCCAGAAGCAGAGAGGTGCATGGCAGCTGGGAACTTCAGTGAGGAAATCTGGAATCTTTACATGACAAAGGCTAAATCACCAGAATATCCTGTGGTGATTTGCAATGTGATCACTGCGGTTAAAGTCATGTTTTAGAATAGTCATTTCAATCACATGTTTTCTAGAAATATAGATATCTGATTTCAATTTTTTGCTTGTGTCACTCTAGTTATTACTGCAGATTCCTTTTTGTGTGGTGACAGCATCCAAGCTAGCTGAAAGAAGTGTGCCTATACTCCTCCTTTACAGTGAGATCCTGAAGCACACCAAAGGCCTTAAAGTTCTGTTTCACTTGGTTAAAAGTACTCTGGGACGAATAGCAAACATGTCAGAAAGGTTTATAGTCGACTCACATCCTCTCTCTTGCAGGAGAGAATTTGCCCCTAGATTTAAAGTTGGTTAATTGAGAATTTGCTGAGTGGCAGCAAACTCTGCCGAGTTCTGTCTGGCTTGGGGTGTTCCTCCTTCACTGTTCACTATAGCACCTCTGAGACTGCATCAGGCACACTCTTGTAGTGATTCCCTGTGCAGTGACTTCTATTCAAACTCCATTACCTCTTGGTCTTTCCTGGCCTGCTGGAAGGATTTTTCTTTACAGCTTGTCCTTTCTCATCAGATTAGCAAGAACAGATGAACAGTGTTCAAATACCTGCAGAAAAGACCAAACCCCCTTCTCGGCTGTGATGCTTTCAAAACCTCCTGAGCCCTAAGAAACCTGTTCCATCCCTCCAAGCGCAGGCATTGGTGACCCTGACATTGCACTGCTCTCTGCTGTGCGGTTTTAGAACTTCTTCCTGATTAAAAAACCCAAAACCCCTTTAAACATAAAGCTACATGCACGCGCAGAGGCTGGTGTGGGATTCTAGGAAACCACAGAGACCAGTCGTACCTTCGTGAGGGCCGACGCGGGGCCGTGCAGGGTGCACTGCACTGCAGGCCAGGAATTCGGCTGTGCCGAGACCGGGCTGAGGGCGTGCCGCCCGTGTGGCACCGCCTGCGCAGCCTGCCCCCACCCCCACGGCACGGCCCCATCCCCACGGCCTGGCCCCATCCCCGTGGCCTGCCC
>NC_031776.1:12338853-12355084 GCF_001522545.3 Parus major | reverse complement strand
AAAAGAAGAGAAAAAAGCTAAAACACAGCCAAAGCACAGTGTATTAGGGGCTTGGATTTGGAAAGTCAAGCACCATCTTCTGCAGCAGTTACATTCCTCTGCACGTTTACATCTGGCCAAATTTCCTGACAGCATTCACCAAGTTTGATTTCTTTAGGCTTTCTCCTGTGGATTCTTTTCTGTGTTAAGCATTAGGAAAAGATGGGAAATCTTGAGGCTTCATGTAGGTTGTGGGTTTTCCCCCTTCTGGGATTACTTACACATGGAGGCAGCAGGGAGCCCTAGGACTCCTTTCAGGTTGGAGGTAACACACACATCTTTCACCTCCATGGTTTGGGATAGGGGTTCCCGGGAAGCAGTGCAGTCATGGGCTCAGTTACACAGGGCACACTGAGGTTTCCACATACCTGGGCTTCCTCAGCTCAGGACAGCTGCTCCCAAGGGTTTCTGTGAGAGGGGGACAGGGGTCAGCAAGGATGCAACCAACAGGTCCCAAAGTATGGTCAGGGTGCTCACAGCCGCAAGTCTATCACCATGTCTTTTCTGTAGGACTTTATAGTCCTGCTGGCAGGGGCCTGCTCAGCGATGCCAGCAAATTATTCAAGTCACCCTGTAACATGGTTTGTATCAGTCATGGGTTTGGCCAGCAGCAGTGACATTTGGCTAATGCTCCTGGACCTCGGAGATGAGAGAGGAGCCTGTCTGCCAGCTGAGTTTCAGGTTCTCCCTGGCCCTGCAAACTCGGAGAACAATAGAAACCCTTGGCCCACACGGGTAGTTGTTTGGGGCAGTGTTTCAAGGAGTGTAGCTTTTGTTTTGGTTGTTAGGTTACATGTCTCCTCTTGGATGTTTATGCTGAACAAAAGGCACTTGTTCTCTCACCGACTTCAATGAGGTTGAGTCCAGCTGGATTTGTGCTTTTGGTATAGAGTGCCAACAATACCCCCATCAGCAGCCCCATTCGGAGAGAGCCTGGGGACTCTCTGGGGACAACACTGGCCTGGGCACACCCTGCTGTCAGTGTGCTCTCAGGACAGGAATGAAAACACAACTTGCAAACAGCATCACTGGAGTGGGTCCGGGTACCGAGCCCAGAGGGCAGCTCTTGGGGCTCTCTGCATTGGGGAATGCTTTGATGCTTTGTATGCCCAGGATGTTCAGGTTTATCCTCTAGCTGCCAAGTAACCTGCTTGTCTGCTTTAATTTACTAAGCCTTTTTATTTTTAAGAAATCCTTTATTTATTTAAAAACCACACATTTCCAATTAGTTCCCTCTGCTCCTTTCTTGCCCTTCTCCCACACTTCCTATAGCAAGAGCCTCAGCTCACAAGCCACACCACCAGTCAGGGTGCAAATATAAAATAGGCCCAACAGCTGCCAAGCACAGACAGGCACACTGAGTGGGTGCCTGAGCAAGGCAGGCAGGCTCCAGAGACAGTGATTCAGCGGCAGGCAGACAAACATGCAGACTCCTGCCAGGTCTGTGTGCAGGAGAGGGCAGTGGGGTCCCTGTGGAGCTGCCCTGGCACTTTGTGTCAGCACTGGCAGATTATTAAGCGGGGCATGGGCTCAGTTTACTTTTACCCCTGCTGTCAGCCTGCATAAGCCAAGATGTTTTCAGTTGTCCTTATCCTCAAATTAATAAATTCTGCTCTGTAAGAGTGTAAACACAGGAAAATAACTTGACTAAACTAAACACCAAAATATTCAGGCTGGTGCTGTGCAGTCAGGACATTTCTTTTCCTGACAGGATATGGGATCAGAGTTTAAAAATATGCATTATGAAACATGTGTTGAGGGGCAAGGGGGTCAGTAGACCAATCAAGCACATTGTTGGCTGAGCAGGGGAGCCCGTGAGAGGAGGCAGCTTAGCAGCAGGTCCCGGCAGTGTCCCGGAAGCCACGGCTGCAGGTGGGCGAGGAGGCCGCACAGGGCCGGCCGAGGCACGGCTGGGCCTGGCTCCGCACCCACCCATCACCCACAGCCAGTCTGTGTGCAGTCTTTAAGTGTAAAGCCACAGCCAGGGGTGTGGGGACGGGGTGATGGCCACATCTGCTGGGCGATGGCCCCAGGCAGAGCTGCTGCCCCCAGGCACGGTGCCAGCCGGGCTCTCAAGCAGCCCTGGCAGGAGGTGCGATGGCCATGAGCAAACAGCTCCTGACCGCTTCCCTCACACTCCGGGACCCCGGGACATGGTGGGATGGACTGGCATGTTATGCCCCATGGCCACTGTGGGCTGGCAAGGATGACCTCCAGTCTCCTCAGCCAGCTTCCACACCTCTCCCCTTACTCAAGGGTCCCAGTGACACAGCATCTGCTCCAAATGCAAACCTCCTCTTGGGATGCAGCTGATTCTCCCCCTGACAGAGGTTGGCCATGGAGAGAGTAACCCTGGTGTGGGTGCATTTTTACTTTTTTCGGCGGGGGTCCCCTCAGAGGTCCCCTCTCTGAGAGACACAGCACACATGGGACTGGCTGAGCCAGTGGCTGCCTGCCCCAACACAGCCCCCCAGGCCACACCAGGAGAGAGGTGGGATCCAGGCAGCAGGCCTGCAGACAAAGCCAGGAAGCTGTTGCTGGTCAGGCATTTCAGGGGAGGGCATGATTTCCACAACAATAAACACATCTGATTATTTGATTAGAGGGAAGACGAGGTCCCCGGGAGGAGGTCCTCACACACAAAAGACAAATAACTTGTGCCCCTGCTGGCAGTGACAGGGCAGGAAGATGAGGGCAATGTCCTATTGAGGCTTTGATCAGCCAGGGTCAAGCATGCAAGCTAACATGGCTGAAGAGGTTCAGGCTGCAGTCCCACTGCAGGACCATGCCTGGCCCTCTCCCAGCACTCCACCTGTCTTTTCTGCAGTTTTTCACCCCTATCCAGGAAGCAATATGGGAGCCTCCCGAGACAGATCCTGCTTCCCAACGTCTCTTGGCTTCAGCAAGGCCGTGTCCACTCCAAGCCCCCCAGTGCCAGGCATCACAGCACATCCCTCTGCCTCTGTCACTTACTCATCTGCATATCTGGGATGAGCCAGTGAAAGAGGCTTCTTGGTCTCATTTCATGCCTTTGCCATGGTGCAAGTGGAGAGATGCTGAGATGCAGCTGTTGGGAGAGAGAAGAGTGTTGGAAGGGCAGAGAGGGTAATTTTCCAGTTCCATTTCTCCTGGACTTGGATAGTCTGGCCATAGTCATGGGCACGTGGGGATTTGCCTGTGTCCTGGAAAGTTGAGCTGTCCCCTTTCACCCTGCCATAAGAGACCCTGGGGACTCTGTATTTCAAGGGATGGTTCTTGATGGTGCCAGCAACTGCAGATCCAGTGATTAACTGATGCTACTGGATGTAGGCTGGATAAAGTGCTCAGTGTAGCTGTTTTACAGCTGCTCTGTGCCTTCATGAGACAGGTGGCCCCAAAGCTTTAGTGCCCCAATAGTCTGACCCACAAGAGTCCCTTCTGCAGAAGAGCCCCAGAAGTGCCCAGGAAGGCACCATGTATGTACAGAAAAGGGCTTGAAGATCTGAGCTGTACTTTTACTCTCCCTTGGACTGTATGTATAAAAGTAACTTGTATTTGGTCTACAGAATTGTAGCACTTGGAAGTGAGAGCAAGAAAGAGATGATCTGGCACTTGGAGACCAGAATTCTCCAAGATCTTTACAAACACAACAAACTCTTTCAAGTGGGAGAGACCCTTGCTCTCCTGGTTGGGGGGAGCACTGGCTGAACACAAAAAATCTCTGGTACTCAAAAACCAGGGAAAGCAAAGGAAAAAAAAGAAACTGTTGGTTCAAATACAGGTTTCTGCACAGAGCTGTATTGCATAGATGCAGTATATAGATCAATGTGTGGGCAAGCTCTGAGATTCTGGTCCCAGGTTGCATCTAAGAGTTTATTTAATATAAAAAAATATCTGCTTATCCCTTCAATGTATGTATGCTCTGTGAAGATTTCTGTGCAGACATAGATGGCATTGGCTGGAGCACTGGAAGTTTGTGCTATGCATGCTTCATAGCCTCTCTCAATCCCCAAGCACTTTTCAAGCTGTCTGAGTGGCCAAGGCCACAAGGAAAAGCTTGCCAGTCTGTTTGTCATCTCACACCCTCAGTAAATCATCCCAATATCATCTGGCGCAGAGCTCTTAGAAATCTGGACAGCCTTGACAGAAAATGTGGGTAATGGGCTGGGAAATCCAGCAGAAGAGTTTTGGGGAACATGAGACCACAAGATACGAGTCTTCCCTGATCTGCCACAAGACCTTAGGTCTCTGCCCAAGAGTGCAGCTAGAAAGCAGCCCCTTAAATGGATGCCACATCAGAGATATTGACTTACCAGTGGCCTGGGTAAAATTACCCATGAAACTTCAACCTGGGATATGAGTATCACTAAGAGACAAACAATCCCATCTGCAGCCTGCCCCTTCGAGATGTCTTCTCTGTTTATAGAAAAGAAGGGGGTGGTGAGCGTCTGTTAAAATGTATAACTTCCTGGCATCATCTTTGAGGAGTCATGTCTTTTAGTGGGACTCGTCAATCAAAACTGTCTCATGGCACAGCGGTCAGTGCTCCTCTCAGTGGCAGTGGCAAAGGAACAGGGATGCTAAAAATAACCTTTCTGTCCCAAAATATTTTGACTTATTTGAGGGTGTATATGTAAAGGGAACACTAATACTTCTCGTGGCTGGTGTCCTGCAAACAGCACACCCCTGGGGAAGCAGAGATCTCTGGAAACCTGCAGGGAGAGTAGAGGAGGGAAACCATGACCTCAGGAAACAAAGAAAATTTTGCAAAGCAAAAAGAGATTCTTGTGTAACCTCCCATAACTACCAGCTCTGAAGTGATTGCCAGAAGAATCACTAGGTTAGGCTTAAGCTAATGAAAAAAGCAGGGAAGAAAGTTGTCCTTTCCAACCTGCACCCACATTTTCATTTACCTTGGGCAAAAATAAAACATGCCTAGATATGAATTCTGCACCAGACATAGTACTTTACACCAACTCACAGAGGGTAAATGACTTCTTGTGGTATATAGCAGTGGGAATTCAGGCATGTAATGTAATAACAAGAAAGGATTTTTAGATTTGTCTCAGAAACCCTGCTAGCTCAGACATTATAAAAAAGAATGCCAAACTTTCATATCTCTGTGAACACAAGAGTAAAACTTTCTTTGAAAGAGTGAAATACGTCTCCAGTTTGAGGAGAGGTGTCTATTTTGAAAAATTGCTGCAGAAAATATGGGCAGACAGCACCTCACATCTGAACAGCACATTACTGTTCCACAGTTCTTTACTCGTGTAATTAAATGCCACAGAGCAACTGCTTAACCAACTACTTTGCTTAGTAAATATTTCTCTAGTCATTTGCATGGGATGTGACAGCACCAGATACAAGCCTTGATCAGGGTTTCCAAGCAAAATCACAAAGCAAATGGTAAGGAAAAGTCTTCTTGTGCTGCCTCTTGGGGTGAAGCATCAACACAACACAGCAGGCCAGGATGGGACATGAAAAATACAGAATGCACTTAGAGCTGACAGCCATAGTGTAATGTGACCCCAGTCACATTGGTATTTGATTAGCAAACACAATTGGGAAACAGCCCTGCTCTTAGGAGAAAGAAATCTTTCATATCCCCTCCAATCAAGCCCTCAGTTTTGTTTTATCGGGGAGATGGCATCTGAATGCTTCAGCAGAACAGCCTGTTCTACAAGGGCACATTACCCCTCGTGTGTCCCTGCGCACAGGACTTCCCCCAGAGGGGCTGGATGAAGAAGAAGCAGCCTGCAGCAATCCCAAGGAGGTCTGTGCCAGACTGCCGTGGCTTGAGAGCCTCCCAAGTGCCCACTGTGTGCAGGGCTATCACACTGCAGAGAGGGAGAGCTTGTGAATTTGTGCTAGGCTTTTTAGTTTGGCTATTGGGAGGTGACTGGCAGATGAGGGGGACACAAAATGTGTGTGCTGCTTCAGGGTCACTGGCCCAAGCCACTGGTGTTGAGCTCCATCTCTCTCTATGGGGTCTAACAGAAGGAGAGCCAACAAGTCCTCTTCTCCTCCACCTCCTCTTCCCAAAGCTGCAGATGGCGGGTTCATCCCGCACACGAGCCCAGACACTTGCTAACCTCTCCAGAGAGGAGCTCAGCATAACCAACCATCATGAAAGAATCTTTTTAGGGGACAAAATTAGAGGCTCCAGCTTTCCTCTTCCCCCTCCTCACCCGCCTTCCCCCCTGCTGCTGCACCACACGTCTGTGATGTTTTATTTCAATCAGCTTTGTTTTGCTCCTGAAATCTGCCTCTCTCCCTCTGTCCAGACATTTCATTTCCCTTGAAAATAAGGTAAATAAGTAAATAACTGTAGTCAAAACCCTGCGTGAGTACCAAAGCCTGGAGTGCTAGGAAGCAACTAGTGTGTTAATTTTCCAGTGAATGTCCAGGTGCGATCTCGGCAGCACGGCTACTGTCTGCCTTTCAAGCAGATGTCTTCATCCAAAGCCCCCGCCACCACCCCACTCCCTTTGTGCATCCTCACAGGGAGGACGGTTGTGGGAGACAATATAAATTAATATCCATTGGAATGACAGCAGCTGGTGCCTTGCATAGCTGCAAACACGTGTCTTAGAAGTAGAGTGATTAGTCGTAAAACTGTAGAGCTGAATGTTTATGCTTGATCAATTACAGGAAAACAATAGATGGTGTTTTTTTCCAAGAGGGAGGAGTGAGGGGAGGGAGGCTTCAGCCACGAGATTATTTTCTTCTTTTTTTTTTTGTAATGATAGCTTCAAACAATATGTGGTCTAGTTACCAAAGAAGCTGGCAAACAGCAGCTTCTGAGAAACACACTGGTTGCAGACAGCACTCTGCAGTCTAAACCTCACACAGATCTTTTTTCTCCAAACTTCTTAACATTTATGAGGGATGTATGCAGCTGCCCAAAGCAAGGAGCACGTGGGAATGAATTAGGCAAAGCTTTCTAGTGCACAAGCATGTCTGCATTATGTGTAGAGGCCTTCAGCTGGAAGAAGTCATTTTTGTTTGTTTCTATACTTAGAACCTCTCCTACTGCCCCAGTTAAGCAGAAGTGCTCCTGTCAGAGCAGTGTCGTGTTAGTGGCTGCAGTATGGCACAGGAGTGTGTCTTCAGCTCCAGCTCCAATTCCTTAGCAGCACTAATTGCAAACATAGTCTGTGTCACTCCCCACATCTGAAAAAAAAAGAAAAAAAGAAAAAAAAAAAAAGAAAAAAAAAAAAAAAAAAAAAAAAAAAAAAAAAAAAAAGAAATTGAGTTACATTTTGCAATAATTCTAATGGAAATGCTAATGGGATGAAGAGCAATATGAGGCCAGTGGATGACCCAGCAATTTCATCTGTGCTGGCAACGGATGACCATCTAAACCATGTTCGGGTAATTCTTCCTCTCATTAGCAGCACAATAACTCATACACACAAATCCATAGGCATTTGCTATAATTTTTTAACATGGCTGGAAATAGAAGTAAGCACATGCAGTATGCAAGCGTTACAGCATGTGTTGGCTGTAAATCTGTCTGGAAGTGGCCTGATTCTGTTCCTGGTTAAAGCAGTGGGAATTTTGCCATTGACTTCAATAGAAGCAGGATGGGATTTTTTTGGACTTATTTTAAAGTGGGGCTTTGTTTCTTTGGAACAAAGTTTTCAGATTCACAGCTACATTTCACTACTTGGCTTGAACTCACATCAATTCACCTTTCATGTGTTCAACAGATGGGGCTTCTTTGCTGCTCACCTTCTGTTTGGCATCAGCACTGTAACCAGTCTCCACTGGGTGACAGCCACCTGTGGTTGTGCTGTGGGGCTGAGCAGAGGGAAGGAGGGATCTCACACGGACAGTGTCACAGCACTTGGAACAGAAAACCACTGCTTTCATGTTTTCAGCAGGTGAAAGGTCAAAATATTTCTTAGAGCACCTAAGATTGAGGCAGCTGGTGGTAAGGAGAATGGGGCCCTCTGCTCTGCCTGGAATGGGTCTAGTATTTCTGTGTTGTGTCATGTAAAATGGGGGTAATTGCACTATGGTTTTCCCAAACTATCTGTAGCCTTAGGGATAGCACTGTGTTGCAAGTACTAGGATATACCTATATACATTTAATTAAGTGTGCAAGGAAGAGCCTGAGCTCAACCTTTGTTATGCATCCATGAATCCAGACACATGCTAAGCACCTCTAGGAAAGCGGCATTCATTTGTCCAACTGCTCACACAGCTAGTTGCTTCATTGATACTCATTTCTGGTGGCCACAGGATGAGCAGTCCAGCTCTTCTCATCAAAGACTACAGTTTCATGCTGCTCTTTTCTAGCATTGTCCCTGCTCTCACCTGGCTTCCTCGCTGAGCACTTTTGGCTCCCCTTTCCCACTCTGCTTCTGCTCTGCTCCCTACAAAGAGCCTTGGGCTCCTCTGCCAATTGTCTCCTCAATTTCCAGGGAAATGCCTCTTCTCCTTCACACTTTGCTATCAGTGTGATATCTAGGCCCCTTCTCTCATTACTGACCCAGAACATCCTCTCTCAATGGTTGTTGCTTTACAGCTCATCCTTCCAACCCTCCACATCTGAAATTCCCATCACAACAAAAAAGTCAGGAATGAGACAATTAATATGTATTATTTCAATAGGAGCCTTAAAAACAAAAAGCTTTTGCAACAACTTCCCTGGCAGAACCACAGAGACTATAGTAAGACAGAAAAACCTAAGAAACAGCAGCTGTAAAATATATTTAAAAACCTTTATTCTTTCCTATCACAATGTGGCAAAAGAGACTAAATACAGCTTTCCATTTGTTTAACTAAAAGCTGCCATTCCTCAGTCTCTTTGATGATAATGATACCCACAGTTAAAATCAAACTGCAGCACACACACGGAAAACTTTGAGCTCTGTACCAACTTTGCACAATGTATTATTAATAGCAAGGTTTGTGAACCCAAATGCTCTCAGGTGCTGAGAGCAAGGGGAAGGCTGACTGTGCTGGGCTCATGGTTGATGCTGATAAATGCAGCACGCTGAGGAGGAAAAAGGAAAACCTGCACCTGAGGATTGTTTGTATTACAGTAACCACTGAATCCACTGTGCTGTGCACAGGGAGAAACCAGCCAGGAGTGCAACATCAAGCAAAGAAGTCAGACAAGGGGTGGGAGGGAAAAGGTATCAGCTGCCCCATTTTGCTGACATGGAAAGGAAACAAAGTATGGTAAAGGTCTGGTACTACTGTAACCACAGGATTACACTGGGGCAGTAGGTCTTGGGTCACTTGTCTGGCTCAGAATGACCAAAAGACCCTACTCATTCTCCATATCTGAAGCTGCATGGCCGCAAGACCACCCCTCATTTCAGAGTGCCTGGTAATAGTTATTCTAGTGCACCTTTTTACTTCAGCAGATTCTTGCTGCTAAGCCCTAGGTTTGGGCTTCTGAGAAGCACAGCCTGAATTCGCAGAGGAGCCACATGCTCCTAATGTCCTGTGGAGACAGCTGAGCACAAGAGTGTTTTCACTGCCCTGCTGTAGAAGCAGGCCAGAAAATTTTCTGCTTCCTGACTGTTGTTCTGCAGTCCCAACTCCCTGGAGGACCATCTGGTGAAGTTATTTGAGGCATGGGCTTCATGGCCACCCTATTTATTGACTGTGAAGCAGCCGTAGCACCATTGATTTCCAGAAGTAACACTGAAAAATCAATAGGGTCTGTGTGCAGGATCCTGAGGAGAGAGGGGTGACCCCTCATGGGAAAAAAGATCTACTCTGCAATGATAAGGAAGCAACCCCATCCCCAGAAGGAAAGGGTGATGACTGTGATTCCAAACGTTCACAGAAATGGAAGGGAAGCAGGGTAGGGCTCCTCCAAGATTATGGATTCCTTGTCTAGGAAGTGGCATAAATGAGGGATCTGACTTGAGATGTGCACTTATATCAAAGGGAGGATTATGAAGACAATTTTCAGCCTGATATGTCCAGCAGAGCTGTCTCCAGCAAGATCATAGTGCCACTAAGAACTTTTGAGGAAGGGAAGAATGTACATAAATTCTGTGCCAAATATGCTTTGAAATGTTCTCAAAACACAGGAGTGTTTGGCTGTGGTGAAAACACAGCTGAGCATGGCTTACAGCTATCAGCTGGGATCCTCTAGATCTGTTCTGATCTGTCTTTTATTAGCAGATTATGCACAGCTTTTTCTGTTAAAAGATTGCTTTTTGAGGTCACTGACATATGCTAGGTGAAGTCAAGTGAAAAGCAATGACTCCCTTAGGAATCACTGACTTTCTGGGACATCCTCACCTAAGTGTTCTGTGTTTAAAACCATCTCTAAACAACAATTCAGCAGCATCAGAAGTTCCTACTTCTGAAATTGCACAGGCATAGTCAAATGGCAATCTCTCCCTCAACAGTTTACAGCTTAACTAAATGCTAAAGTAATCCACAGGCTTGTCATCCATGTTGTATCTGGCTCTTGGTTTTTGTCTGCTTTGTCTCTTCAGATTGTAAACTATTTGAGGCAAGAACTGTCTCTGAGTCTGTGTTTGGATAGAAGAGAGGTCCTGGTCCTTGCACAGCCAGGTACCATAATAAATATAAGGCACAATAATTTATTTTAAAATGAACATCAAAGAAAATGAAAGATGAAAAGGGAAAGAAAACCTTTCACAGCTCAAGGTTTTCCCCCATGACAGTGCTCCAGAAGAATGTGCTATCTGCTGGAGGGAGCTAACTGCTAACCCCAGCTGCTGGGAGGGCTGCATGACGTACCACCACGGAAGTCACGCCGGAATGTGCCTGGGATGGGGAGGGAGGGAGGGGGAAGGAGGGTGAGGTCAAAAGCTAAACCATGATAAGAAAAAGAGAAATCCCTTTAAAATACACACATGTGTTTTCTTGCCAGAATCTATCAAGCCAACAGCCAAAGCATGGTTAATGGCATTTTGTTTATAAGAAAAAAGAAATAGCTTCTGTCCTAAGAAATTTTTTGCCAAGTTTCAGGCAAACAGGGGTCTAAGTGACTTGCTGACTTAAGAATTTCTGTATTTTTAAAGAAGTGTTTCAGTAAGACTGGTGGTGTGGCCCTTTCTAACACTGAGCACACAGCCCTGTAAGTGCTTACTACAGACCGTGGCACACCATGGAAGGCAGCCTGGCGAAGGCAGAGGCAGCACTTACAGTTAAAGACATCATACTGGCTTTGCAGGGCTCAGCCACTTGGGTCACATCCAGCCATCAGTGAAGTTGATGGATACATCAGCTTCAGCAGATTTTAAATGAGGCCCTTGATTTGTGACTCTAACTGGGTGGAGGTCCCCAACTGCGTCCTTCTAATGCTGTCTGTGGAAAATTTGCTGTTGACCCTGGCTGGAGTGTAGTCCAACTGGAGCTTCTCCAGAATGAAACTGCCCATGTGCAAATGTGGCCATTTTGGGTGCTTTTAGCAGGTGAACATATCCTGTGATGTGAGGTTTAGATCACCTCACATCAGAAGATTTTGATTTTTCAAGAGTCTTAACCGATCCCAACAGTTACCGTGGGGTAAGATACTCAAGCCACAGCCAAAGCTCACAGTAGCAAAGCCCACAGAATTTCCAGGGTGTGTTGGAGGAACAGATGGTCTTTACAGGTCCATGGTCTCCTCTTTGCAAGTGAGGAGAAGCTGTGGGAAATCACCACCTTCCTCACAAGCTGGGGAGCAGTGGGTGTGTGGGGAAGGAACATGCCAAAGCGGAGAGGAACCAAGCAGGTTATTTGTGGAGATGGGGTCAGGAGGGACAGCAGGCTTGGGGTTTTGCTGCAGTGGCTTCTGATGCCCTTAGCAAGGGGACATGCCTGCTGCTGCACTACAGCAATTCAGGATCTGGCCCTCCCTCCCCTCCTCCATTTTCTCCTCCAGGTCCATTCACTGTTCCAAACAACAGCATGCAATCATCCTGTGGGGGTTATTTCTGCCTAATATACCCACCCAGTGGGATTTCAGTGAACATTAAAGTGGTAGATGGAGCCTTTAATGAAGTTAACCTGCTGAAACCAGGAGAGCATTTGGTTGAAGTACACCTGAAAGCCCTGGATTACACAGCAGCTGCTTCAAAAGAACCCATTGCCTCCTTTCATACCACTGCTGTATTGAGAAATAATACAGCACCCTTATATTCTGCCTAATTTAGTCAGCTTGCTGAGGTCTGAAAGCTTTCTTTATTAACTGTGAAGATGCACATTCTTTCCTCCCCCGTGTCAGTACCACTGCCCCCCGCACAGTCTGCTGCACGGAGCAGGTCCCCAGCAGCACCTCTGCACCCCTCCGGCAGCTCAGCACCTCCTGAGCCGGCAGGAATCTCCCTCCCTCTCTCGCTAATCCCAGGACGGATTTTAACTCCTTGTCTTCTTCCTCCCTGTTTCCTGCCGTTTATGCCTTTCCCCCCCCATCCCCTAGTTCTGTATCTTTCACCACCTCCCTTCTCCACCCTTCTTTTACCTCTACTTTTTTCCCTCCTCATTTCTCCCTTCCAGGCTGCCTCAGCACTCCCCTCATTTCCCCTGCAGCACTCAGTGCTGCTCCCGTACTCTCCCCAGAGCCAGCTGCCAGCTCCTGGCACTGCAGCAGGGCAGTGCTGGCCCAGGACCGTGGGGCTGCCCGAGCTCCAGGACACACCACAGACAGGCAGTGGGAGCGCTGCACGCCAGCAGTGCTCCCCCTGTATCAAACATCTGTGTGCAGGACAGGCAGGGGGAGAAAGCAGGAAGATAGACTGGCAGCTGGAAAAATGGGGGGACATGTTACAGTGAAGTGAGCAACAGCAGGGTGAGTGGGCAATAACAGGGTGGGCAGGAGTGGGATGGGAGGGCAGTAATGGGGTGGGCAAGCAGTGATGGGGTGGGCAAGCACTTCCCTGATACAGCATCCAAGAGCTGAAGGGGCAGACTCTGGGCTTGCTCCGCAACCGCTGTTTAGCAGATTAGCAGACCTGGTACTCCCCATGAAAAATTAACAGGCCAACTTGCTAATTAAGCTGCCTCTAGACTGGAAGTTTATGGACTTGAATGCAATATGCCGAACTGCCTTGTCCAAGTTGGGGTAGTGTCCTGCGTTTTGAGTGTGGACAAATTCCCCAGCAAACAGTCTGGTTGAAGGCTAGGGCTAATGGGATGCTAAGGTAATTATCGGCTATTTGTGGCTATAAAATGAGATCTTGTAATCATGCACCTGATAGATTAATAAAAACATTTTATATGATGCACTTAGAGCTTTTTAGCTGAGGATCTCAAAGCAGTGTCTGGAGGAGGAAAAGTGCAACAAGAAATCTGCATTTCTGTGAGGAATTGGGAGAGAACCCACACCATCTGCCCCCATGCCCTGCACTCCTGCTCCTTGGATACCCTGCCAAAAATGTTTGAGTCCCTGCTCTCCTGCTGACTGACAATACTTATGGTTTTATCTGGGCTGGGTATCATTTTTCCCCTCTCTCATTCCTAACCCTGTTTCAGTCCTGCCGTGTTGTTTTCTCTGGAAGGCTGTCAAGATCTGCATTGGAAATAATATGTTTTGACATAAAACTGGGGGAGACACCCTGTTTGTCCAACTACTCTGGAGCCCAGAGAAGGTTACAGGAATACATGATGCCTTGGTTTTAATTTTATTTTCTTTTAAATCAGGATTGAGAAAGGCTCTAAGGAAAAACTTGGGGATTTCCTGCTTTACAGACACCTCCTGATGGTCAGTTCATGGGGAGAGAGAAGGACTCATTTAGAAAGAGGAAGCTGTGATTGAAAATAAATGAGGCTGCATGATCAATGTTTAAAAGGAACTGCAATTAGAGGGAGGAGAAGAGCAGAGCTGCAGAGTGCCAGGGAAAACCCTAGGTACACAGGCCCTTGGGTCAGCAGCAGGGAACTAGGCAGTGTTTGAGGAGGCTTTCTGCTGGAGGGGAGGAGAGATGGGGGAAATTTCACTGCATCACAGCTCTGACTAATGCTTGGGCTGCAAAATTCCTTCAACCAAATTTAATGCAGATGGTACGTTAAATATTACAGTACCATTAAATTACATACTGTCTCATTTTCAGTGAGGTTTTGTGGATGTTTCTGACATACAGACATGGAAAAACGCTGTGGTTCCCGATGGGTTTGGCGAGTGCTTACTTGTGGGTTTTAAATACCCACAGGAGGACTGAGCAGAGCCCAGAGCCCTAAGCCCTTTGGCAGAAGCAGGACTTCCCAGTGCAGAGAGCTGATGAGGTCCAGCCTCCCTTGGGGCACAGAGAAATGCCCACAGCAGCAGCAGCAGCAGCAGCAGCAGCAGCAGCAGCTGCCCCTGGAAGCAGGCAGAGGTAAGCTCACGGTACATAGCATCACCTTGTGCTCAGTGCCTTCAAACCTGGGAGAGGGTCAGAGTATTAAATCTCCCAAACAAAGTATTTTTGACACTCCTCTACCTGAGCTGGAGTAACAGGTATCACCAGCTTTATTATCATTGTGTCTTGAACACCTGCAGTGGTAGAAACTGCAGCAGCACTGGCTGGTTCTTTAGTTGTGCTTTTCCTTTCCTGACAGTGGCATGTTGGGGAGAGGAGACTTGAGATCCTACACTAAACATAGGGCTGGATTTGTGGAGAGCAATTGAAAAGCAGCTGAGAGAAACCTCTGTGGAGCAGCAGGTAACTTCATTTCCCATCACCGTTTTCTTTCCTAGGGTTATCTTCTCTTCATTCAGTAACAGATCAGAGCTGTTATCAGCTCAAGGTTGTGTTTGCACTCTTCTATTGACCTTAACCAGGGGAAACAGAACATAATGGAAGAAAAATTACCCCTGTGCCATATGGTACGTGAGATGGGGCTGTCTCTGATTAGGGCTTGGTAACCTCTTCCTTTTCCATGCATGTCTTAAGAAAGGAATGATTCATGCTGTGGGTTTATATTACACTCTGATATCTGTGTTATGTTTTGCAAGGGCTATTTATACACGGAAAAAATCACACTTCGCTAGCTTGATAGTAGTCTAACTATAAGTGAGTAGTAAATAATAGTTGCATAATTCCACATCAAAATAAGGCAGTAGACTCTGTTGCCACTGGCTTTGCATTGACTTCTGTGGGTTTTGGAGCACATTCGAGCCACAGAAGATTCAAAACCAGGTATTAAAACACACAGAAGGAAGAGGGATGCTACAGCCCTCAGGGTAACGGCTGAAATATCAGATCTATCTGTCAGGCCAAATCTGTTGCTGTCAATGAACTTCCACTGGCCTCAGAGGAACTCTAAGCGTTTGTGTTGTGTGAATGTGCTTAAACAGGTTGGCATCGTGATTTCATTGACGTGAGCTGGTAATGCTACTCGTAACTGATAGACAGCAGAGTACAAAATAATTAGTCTCATCACCCTAAATGAATACCAGTGAAATGTTCTTACTTTCCCTCTCACCCACACAATGATGTATCTCACTTCTGCCACATGCCAGTATCTCTTCACTAATTACCAACTTAAAAAAACTGAGATAACATAGCTTTAATCGTTTTGTCTACTGTTTATTTGGAAGTTGGAATCTAAAATCTAGGGACTCGTCAACAACATAAAGGAATTGTTTTTAAATAGCTTGTTTGGAGCAGGGTTTTAGGTCTCATTTCACTTGCTTTGAAATTTCACCTCTCAAAGAGGATGGAGGTGTGAGTTAGCCCCAGTTTTCCAGATACCAGTTTTTAAGCCTGTTGTGGTCTGAAAATATAAGCAACAAGTTAAAGTACGGTCCCAGCAGTTCCAGCTCGGGTAGAAACTCCCCACCCTCACGGGGCAAAGGCGAACAAACTTTACGAGCACTGCTAGTATGACTATGTAAACGCTGCTCTCGGTTTGTGTTTCTAAAGAGCGTCTCAGAGAAAACAGGTTTGGAGCGTGGAAGCCAACTGCGGTGCAGTCCCGGAGGGGATCTGCGTTTGTCCCTAGCAGCAGCCTTTGCACCGCAACGTGGGTGCTAGGAGCGAGGCAGCGTGTGCTTCCCGCTGCCGCTCCTCGCTCTGGCAGGCGGCTCTGGTCGAGGCTCGGCGCTTCTGGGTCTCGGCCGGCAGCGGCGGAAGCCCACGAGCAGGGACAATCCTTGTCCTGATGCTCCCCCATCCGACAATTTCTGGGTGTCTCCCTTCGCACAGCCGACTCTTTTGCCGTTATTTCCATCGGGTTTGGTTCCTGCCTGCGCTGCGGGGCCGTCACCGCCCGGGCGGGGGCCGGCCGGCACCCTCGGCACGGC
>NC_031776.1:12229218-12338519 GCF_001522545.3 Parus major | reverse complement strand
GCCCCTCGCCGAGCCCCGCCGGAGCTGGTCGCGAGTGGGGCGCCCACACGGGGCGCGGCGCGCCCGGGGTAGGGAGGCGAAGCCCGGCCTCGCAGCCTCGGGTCTTGTCTTGTGGGTTTCGGGTTTTTTAATAATTTGTTCCGGAGGATGGATACGTTTCTTCTCGCCTGGGGATTTCTAGGGCTGTGCTTGCCCGGCTCTGGAGGCACGGCGGAGACAGGTAAGGCGCCCTCCGGGATGAGGGATGTCCCCGTCCGCCCAACTTTCGGGCTCCCGGGCGCGGTCCCGGTCTCACGCATAGATGCTTTGCGTGGGAATAAATTTAGGGAATGCATGAGCGATCGGCCTCGCCACGCAGCTTTCGCAGCACGGGTTTTGGAGGGGCTCGTGCGTGCGGCGGGGCGGGGATGGCGCACCCCGGCAAGGAGCGCAGCGGCCGCAGCCGCGCGGCTCCCAGCGCCCGGCGTGAAGGGGCGAGGGGATGGAGCCGCGTTGGAAAGTTGCGTGCTGGTTTTTTTGGGGAGCTGCGGGGAATAGGGAGGGGAAGCGGTAGGGACCAGACTCTTGTCGGACACCCGCGTCCGAATGTCCGCGGCCCCGCGCCGGTTGTAACCTCGGGAAACTTTAGGTGAGAAATTAAAATAATCTGGCGGGAGCAGGCAGCCGGGGCCGTCCGTGCAGGGCTGGGAGCGGGCGAAGCTTAGCGGCGGCGGCGGCACCCTCAGGAAAGGCTGCCCGCGGTACGTGCGGGACCTGCCCGCACTTTGCAAACGCTGGGCTGTCCCGGGACAAGGAGGGCTCACGGCGACTATTGGGGCGCGAGTGTTTTTCTGTTCCTCGCTGCCGAGCAGCACCCAGGAGGGGCTGGGATGAAACCCGTCTTTGCGTTTGCTCGGCATGGGAACAGGAGTGGGGCAGGCTGAGGCTGGGCCCTGTGTTCCCCGGCCACTGGCTTTGAGTCTCGCTAGTGGGGGCGACAGGGTCCCGATCTGGAATAGTCTCTGGAGGAAAAGGGTATGCCGCCCAGTGCTCTCTCGGGGCTCCTCCTGCACTCAGGAGCTGCCTGGCAGGACGGGAGTGCCAAGCCAGCAGCTGCTGAGCTCTGGGTTTGCCTTCCCGTTAGCCGGGGCCTCGGGACATGGCTCAGGGCCCTGAGCTGCGGTCTGACCCGAGCAGCGTTAGATGATGGCAGAGTGCGTTCTGCCTTCTCCTGCCCCGGAGCTGTGTGGCCACCCAGCTTCCCCTTGAAAAAGGGAAGTGAGAGAATCTCTGCTGCCGGAGAAAATCCCTCTCCGTTGCAGTGCGAAGCACAGACATTGCCGATAAACATTGAGCTGCTGGTTGGCATCACCTCCTTCCTTATAGTAATAAAGGGTTATAAATCCCTTTATAAAGGATAAAAAAAAAATCCCATCTTTTGTTCAAGGAGAAAACAAATAGGTACTTGATGGGATGGAGAGAAAGGGCAGTGTCCTGGGAGACCCTTGCTGAGTGGAAGATGATGATCCCTGTCGCAGATGCAGTGCCTGATCTCCTGGAGTAGGTTTTGTGCCGTGGCAGATCGGGCTGTAACCTGAGGCTGGCCCCTGAGGGTGCACTGAGCCCGAGTGTCTGTGTCCATGCTCCTTTTACCCTGGAGCGAGTTCGGCATCAGGACTGTTAACTAGGAAGAGGTTTGTGAGCAAACCGCTCCTCTCAGGCCATTCAGGCGCTGTAAGCAGTGTTTATTTGAATGCGGGATTTTCCCGGCTAAGCAGAGCATCACATGGTGTTGGAACCAGCAAGGAAGTTGTCTCTCTGTGGCTGACACCAGCGGTGGTTTGCCGAGATGATGATGTGCGGCTGCAAATCCGGTCAAATGACTTTATTGCCAGCACAGCGAGCAAAGGTACGGGGTAATGCGATGCAAACCTCGATCAGGCTACACTCGGCTCCAGTAAATTAGCCAGCCTAGTAAGGGAAACATGCCAGAGGTAGATGGATTTATGTTTCAGTCTGGTGTATCTGAAAGCCTTCCCCCATTATGGAAGTCCCTCTTTAGGTTCCCTAAGGGAGGTTAGTAGAGAGGGGAGACGTTTTTAATAGACAATAATATGATAATCTACATGGAAAAAAACCTCATGCAGTATTTCTACAGTAAGAGATAAACAGTGCGGCTGCCAATTTGTATGTAGCCAAGCAAACCCTGAGATAACCATGGAGGAGAGTGGGTGGGAGACCCGTGAAGATAAATCTGAAGGTTGGATGGCTGTGTGTTTTTCATTTTCCCGTAAAAAGCAATGAGGTAAGAAAGTAACAGATTTGAGTGACCCAAGTACTGAGCCGTTCAGATGATGTTTATGCAGCTCTGAGCAAAGCTCACTCTGAAGCCTTCTGAACAGTTTACTTAAAAGCTATTATTTTTAGTAGTGACTTAGGAGATGTAGCAAGGTGGGGAGGGGGACCAAAACAAATTGCTGCCAAGCAAGTGCACGGCCACACACACACACACACACACACACACACACACACACACACACACACACACACACGAGCGCTGAGTGTAGTGCCTTACGCCCGTGTGCTGTTGTTAACTCAGCTCCTACTGGAAACAAAAGCTTTTTTAGACTAGGAATCAGATAGTTGTCACAGCATCACTGAAAGCCACTGATACAAGCTTGGTGGGGGGCTCTGACCCAGGTTAGGATGCTGCATTTTATTTTCCTAGTTTTACTGCTACAGAAAATTATGGTGTGAGGTGTCTGGAGTGACAGACATGCATATTGGTCCCAGAGGGCTCTATGGAGGCTCTTCCCATCTCCCTGCCTTGTCCCTTCTGTGCCCCTTCCCCCTGCCCCCATCCTCCTTACCAGTATCTTCTCTGTGTTTGGTACCTTCTGCATGGCTTTAGAAGGTTAAAAAGAAAAATCACCCCACTTTCCTGGGCTGGAGAAGGCCACACTTCCCGTCCCATCCCGGCAGGCGGGTGGGTTGGTTTCCTAGCAGAAAACCTCCAGTGCTGCCAGGCACCAGGACATGGTGGCCTTGTACTGCAGATAGCTTGAGAGGAGAAAGCATCCTTCATGGGGTTTAGGAAGCTGTCAGGTTCAGATAAGGCTGGGATCCTATCCTGTGGGACCCCCAGTTGTATTAATAAGGAAAAATTAATTTTTAAGCACTGGGATTGCTGCCAAATTATATGACCTCTGACAGACCAGCTGTGCTAGGAAAATAAATTGTCTACATCTGAGACCCATGATCCTATCTGAAATCGAAATAGAAAAAAAGTTGTCATTTAGCCACAGTGGTGAGGGCAGATTGCAGCAGCCTGAGAGCAAACTGGAAGCTGTTAAACTTGTTCTCCATTGTGTAGTGAAGTCACCACCACCGTGCCCCCGTGGGGTCTTGGGAATACAGTTGTCTAATCCGGGAAGTGTGGAGAGCTGATGTGCCTGCACACACCCAAGCTGGGGCTGATGGTGTCAGCACGGGGGTGGGGGCAGAAGTGGGGTGTGAACGTTTCCATCTCCATCCTCACTCTGTAACAGCCCTTTGACACATTTCTAATTATAATACAAGCACACAGACAAAGAGGTAGCTGGGCTATTTTCGAAATCCCTGTCTACACCCTGGTGGAAACCGCAATACTAGCAACAACATAAATCAGGGCTGTTGCTAACAGTGTTGCACACAGCTTAGCGCTACAGTAGCATGGGTTTAATCACACTCAGAATCAAAGGGTCAGCCTGCTCCGTGCCTGAGCCAGAGCGCAATCTCAGAAGGCCAGATCCTGAGCCAGGCTTGATGCCTGTGCAGTGAAAAGACACAAATACGGGCACGGAGGAGAGGTTTGTCAGCACGAGGTCAGCAGGCACAGGGCCAAACGCTCGAAATCACAACTTGGATCTGTAACCCTTTCTATGTGCAAGCGGGAGAACAGCTAGAGTAATGCTGGGAGGCTGGGGCTCCAGCTACAGCCTTGGTGAGGTGATCTCTTCCCGAGCAATTTGGGAAAAGGGGTACAAGCAACAGGTTGGCTTGCAAAATAGCCTGAAGTATAACTTGCAGGGGTGGATAGCTGTAAGGACTTTCCGTCTGACTGCTTCTTCCCCTCTCTTCATACTTGATGAATCAAAGAAAATGGGCTCCAAAGTACTGGACTCTATGTCTTTGAAACCTGCCCTCATTTCTCCCTGTGCATTTGAGACAAAGGCAAGACATCTGCCCAGCTGTTCTGGTGGGTCACCCGTAGCTGAGAAGTGCTGTCTGTGTAGGGCTTCAATGCTTGCCCTTTTCTATGCCCCTTCTAGGAAGATGGTGAAGCCCAAAGGATGCTGTCCTTTTATTCTGCTTACGTTTTATTGAAAGGCTCCTTTGAACCCCCTTTTTTTTAAAGGGATGCATGCAGAAAGAGGAAGGAGGAAAACCCCTTGTGCATGTCGACATATACACACACTTATAATCTCCCTGGTTCCTCCTCTCTCTTCACAAGCACACAGATCTCTCTCTACACCTTTTCTCTTACACACAGAGCCACACCAGTCATGGGGGAGTGCCTTGCTGCTGCCACACATGCACACTTCTGCATCCATCCCTTCCCTGAGCCATCCCTCACAAACCCAGAGCCCCTTGACAACTTTCACCCTCATGCACACCCTGAGCTTGCTGCTGCTTTCCTCTCTTTCTGTTTGACTGCTGAATATGTGCTCAGCAGGTAACAATGTGTTTAAGACACTCACCAGAATGTGCAATAACTTTGACAGCATGCTCAAATCCAGCTGCTGCTGAGCCTCACCAGTAGCACCAAAGGCTGAAGCCCCTACTGCTTGGCAGCATGCATGGGGGACCCGTGGTGGGGCTCTCTCTGAGTGGCTCAGGAGGGGCTGCTTCCCTCCCATCCCATCGCTGGGGCTCTCTGCTGCCAGGGCACTGCATTGTGCTCTGAGGCTCCAACAGGGCCCCTGGGAGGGAGGGCCAAGCCTGGGGAGTTGTGAGATTGAGAGGCTCTGCCAGCTGCTGTGGGAAGAGTAAACTGCCACTGCCTGATGGAGAAAACAGGATTCAGTTTCAGAATGGACCCTGACAGATGAGTTCAAAAGGTGTGAGGAAGCTGAGAGAGGGTGTGGGGGGAGATGAGAGATGAGATAAGCTTTTTTTTTTCCTTGCTGGAATTTTAGTAATAATAACACTAATTAGGATTTCAGAGGCATTGGACACCTTTCATCAAGCCTGAAGCTCTTTAGAGAGGAATCCTAGGGGAATCTTTTTTCCATGTGTACAACTAGAAATGTCTCTTGTCTCCATGGCCCTTGAACGAGTTTGTTATTGACAGCATTAATGGGGGTGGCTCAGCAAATTTTCACCATCATATTTTTTCCTCATAGCCTATTGGTAGGGTGGCAGGCTGCCTTGCAGGAGGATTCAAGCTTCCACAAATCTGTTTCCCTGCCTGCAGTACTGGGGAGTTTTACTCACAAACTGCCTGACCTGCAGCTTGAGGGTCTCCTAAAGCTTCCACCTATTCCTGGGAGATGGCAGTGTGTTTCCATTAGATTTCAAGCCCTTGGGAGCCCAACAGAGAGGCAGCATGATTTCTCAAAGTTCAAAATGCAGTTATCTGCCTCCCTTGCAAGTGTATGCACACACTTGTATGCTCTCTGGGACGATTCCTGGAGCAGCCAGGAGTCATAATTCCAGACCCACAGATTACATTTGCAGGCAAGCTGGGAGAATGGTGCATCCACATATCTATAGAAAGACTAACACTGTGAAGTTGGTTACCCTATTGGGATTGCATTTAGCCTCTAAGATGACAAATAATAAAGTTAGTAAATTGGGGATAAACAGGATATAAAATCTCATCAAAAATATAGGAGAAGGGTTGGACAGGATGGGCATTTAAAGGTCAAGGTTGTCACTGGCTCAAGTGGTACAAAGTGATGTCAGCCCCTGGAAGGTGGATATCCAGAACCCCAGGGGTAGAAATCAGCTGAACTCCAGTGATTTCAAAACAAATTTTCTGGATTTGCATGCAGGATTTGGCCCTCTCATTTTCCATGGTGAAGCTTGAGTAGGTCTCTATTTCAAGGTTTCTACTTAATTCTTTTGTGGATTAACATGGGGAAAAAAAGGTGCGGGTATCAGAAGTCTCCAAATCTCCTTCTATCTCTTCTTCCCTCCAACATTCCCTTCTTATTTAAAAATAATTTGAAACGATCACTTTTTGCAGAGGCTCACAGCTAAAATGTTCCATTTGCTGAGCTTTCCGGTGTTCCCCTTTCAGTGCTGTCCAGTGCTATAAAATGAATATATTGCATCCCTTCCCAGTTGCCTTAGGAAGCAGTCAAATGGCTGCATTCCTCAACTGATGGATTGGCGAGTTCCTTTCTTGCTTAAGCCCAGACAGTGTTTTATGAGCCTGTCTCATGACAGGCTTGAGACACTTTGAATTGAACAAAATCCTAGTTCAAATCACAAAAGCAGTCTTTAAATTCTACTTCCCTGTGTTTCTACTTTTAAATGAAATTTTAGTGAAACTGGTTAAAGTCCTCAATGAAATGTTTGGGGGACTCTCCGTAATTGTGTGAAATCTCAAGATGTTGATGTGGGTAGTGCTCCGGAATGAAATGTGCGTGTAAGAGCCTTGTATTGTTTGGGTGTGTTTGTCCATTAATTTGTTCAGGAAGCCTTTGAAGCTTTATCTTGCAATCCAAAGCAAACAGGCTTCTGCTAAAATGATCTATGCTACTGGGGATAAAACATCTAATCTTGTTAGCTTCCTCTGCACTATGTCTCTCTCCTTAGCCAATGGTTAAACTGTGTGATTTAAGTCCAAGGGTTCATATTTGTGTTCCTGCCTCCTGCAAAAGTTGTGCCGTGTGCTTTGGGCTGGGAGCCCCTGCCATGCCAGCTGTGTCCAGCCAGGGTCAGAGCTCAGGGAATGAGGCAGGATGAGCATTAATGGTAATGAATCCTTGGCAGAAGAGATCTGTTTGTCTCCTCCATACAAGGGTCTGGCAAAGTGCTTGGACACGCATGGACCTTGAAAAACTGTGATCTTTGAAGAGCTGTGTGACTAACAGAACTGAAACATGGGGTTCTTTGCACAAGGGCTCAAACCAAGTTCAGCAGCTCTGAGAGAAGTGGGTCATGTATGCCAGCACCTGTATTTTGCTGCGCCACCAGAGGGTTGGAAGGGCAAATCTCCTCTGCCCAGCACTGAATCCTGGGACATGGAAATCTTCTGAAGTGGTTGAATGAGAGTGTGAAGTTGGGCTGGAGGGCCTCATGCCAGGAAGAGAAGTGACAAGGCTAAGCAGTGCATCTGCCTGCTGTGGAACGCCCACATCTCTCTCCCTTGTTCCTTTGCTGTCCTCAAAGGCTGTTCTTTTCAAGCAGCAGAGACAGTGATGCTGCTGCTGCTTCTACGGCATCCACAACATCCTAATTTTTGTGTGCAGCCCTGAATGATATCCCAAAAGTAAACTGAGCTCAGCAGATCAAAACACATGGTAGTTTTTTGCCGGACAGTACAAGCTCTGAGAGGCTGTACTATGTATGTTTGTTGTGAAATGGGCCTCTCTGGTGATGATTATTTCTGTTACAGGCAGAGTTGGCTTTAGTTTCTGTGTGGAAGGTCCAACAATAACAGTGAGCCCTGCTCTCCTGGGGTGAGGGAAATCCAGAGGGGTTTAATCGGCAGGAAATTCAAGTAGGAGAATGCCCTGCTCCCGGCCTAAGGTTTCACCATGTGCCTGATGAGCTGCAGAGCTGAAAAACCCCAGGTGTGGGTGAAGGTTCCTTGGCTGTTATTTTTGGGTCCTCTGAGTGATGATTGCTTATTGGGGCCTGGGGGAGGCAGGAGGAGACTTTGTCAGCCTGGGTGTCTCCAGCAGGTCAGGGCAGAGAAAGAGGTGTCTGCCCCATGTAAAGGGTGAGGAGCTCAGCTGTTGATACTCATATCAATGGGAAACTTTGGAGCTGTGCACTGTACAATGCAGCGTTTGCAGGATTTTGCACCTCATGACCTTCTCCAAATCTTCTTTTCCCACCCCTGTGGCTTGGTTGTCATCCTCTGGTATAGTTCCCCTGTTGGAGTGGCCCTACATGGAGGAGGTTGCAGGGATAATTTATGTTATGGTGAGCCATAATGAAAAGGGGGGTCTGCAGATTTCCCAACTTGACCATAGTCTACTCCAGCGCTGCCATGGAGTATTGACCTCCCTAGCCTCCCTTGAGGAGCCCTGCTGCTCTCCTGTGGCCTTGTTGTTGGCACAGAACTCCACTGCCCCCCTACCGTGTGGACTGGCAGGGGCCCCAGCAGTTTGCTTTCAACGCCTGCATTTTGCTTACTGAGCAACGGGATGTCCCACGCACCTGGCAGACTTGGCTTGTACTTCAGAATTTAATTTTAATTTTATTAAGTGAATTCAGGGCTGGCAAAAGCTGCTGAAGCCCATTAGCTGTGGAACACATCTTGCTTCCAATGCATACAGACTGAGCAGTAGCCATGCCACTAACCTTCCCTTTTTTTTTCTTTTGCATGGATGAATTGCATCAGTTTGTAAGAATCCATTTACATAGAAGCTTAAGCCTCTACTGTATACATAGCAGGCCATATTTTATACAGAAAGACATTGGTTGGCATGACTGCTGAGTCAAACCCTTTGCCCATCAGTGAGCTTGGTGATAGATTTTTTGGTTTTCATTGCAGGTGTTCACCTGCTAGATACCTGTGAGCCAAAAGAGAAAAAGCCCAATGGAACAATTACAGAGATATTAAAGTAATTTTGCCTCTTCAGATAACTCTAAGGAGCCTCGAGTTCCTGGTGTGCTATTGCCCACCATGTGGGCAAGGCAGCACTACTGAAGTAGCTCCCTTCATTTCTGTGGACCTTCTTGGGCAGGAATGAATGAAGGGACAAAATGTGTTTCTCTGAGAGACACAGATAAGCTTTCCTGCAGGTGCGAGGCTTTCACTGCTCCAGGAAGATGGTGACATTTTCCTGGTGATATAACACCTGAGGGATGGGGCTGGTGCTCTTGTTTACTCAGGGGGTTCACCTGCTTGTCCTGTTTTGCCTGAGAGACCTCAGCTGCACAGAGCTGGGCTCCAGCCCCTCTCACTCTGGCTGTCCTCACTGGCACCAACAGTCTCATCTGGGCACCAAGCTGACCTGAAATTAGGCTCAAACCTACGGGTTTTCCTCAGCTCAGTCCCACTGAACTGCGATGGCCTTGCAGGGCAAGGGAGAAGTTTCAAGGTCAGGGTAGAACTGTGTTTCTGCTCCTGAGTTCATTTGTTTGGGAAGAGCTGGAGCAAGCTGGGGGCTGACACCTCTGCTGACATGGCAGTTCCCCTCCAACTGGTTGAGTTGCAAGGGCTCACAGGGTGTTCACGGTATCCAGCATGAGTAAGGGGCTAGCAGCTTCTGAGTGGTGGGTGATGTTGGTGGTATCAGCCTAGCGGGTAGCATGTGTGTGAAAGCTGGAGAGACGGGGAGGGAATCACGAGGTGTGGAAGGATTGACTGTATTTTCATTGTTTTGAGACTTTGCCCTTTCCAAGAAAAATAATCTGCAGCTTGAATATTTTTCTTTGCTGGAGGGGGTGGACATGTGTGCAAACGAGGTGTGAATTTTTATGAGAAGGTGTGAAAGTGCGTACATGAGTGAAGTGTGAATTACACGTCTATTTGTACATTGATGTCAACAAGTCCGTGAATTTCTTCTTTTCACGTGAATGTCTCTTTCTCTCCCTCCCTCCAAACCCACATAAACACATGTGTGGGCAAATATGCCTTCCTGAGAGAAGATATTTGTGCAGGAATGTAGGTTTGTAAATGTTTGTGTGTTGAGCAATCTCTCCTGTGGAACAAAACCAGATGTTTTTTGGTATTCTCAGCTCTTCATGGCAGTCCTGCATTTTTTCCCCTCGTATTTTTCAGGATACTTACAGGATTATTTTAAGAAAAAGGGAAGGCTGCAGATCTGCCTTTGGGTGTGTGCGAAGAAAGTTATTTTGAAGAATGAATGTGTTAGAGGGCATGAAAAACACGGGGGAAACTGAGTGTTTTTCACAGCAAAGGAAGCCTTGCTGGCCCATGAAGGGCCCTCCTGTTGCCCTTGTTTTTGCACAGAACACGTGCATTTTCTGCAGGCAGCGTGCAGGCAGCAGGTTGTTTATTCAAAGCGCTTTTTTCCCAGGAAGCATTACTGCTGAGGGGTTCTGCCTGACTCCTGCTGCTCGCCTTGGCCCTGGCAACAGGCAGTTTGAGCACAGGCTGGGGTGTCCCTGCTGAGAGCTGGTGGACTTGTGACAGCCTGGCAGGGGATGCCCCTGGGACCTGGCAAACCCTATGGCAAAGGAACAGAGCCAGATCCACAGCATGGGGCTGAGGCCACACAATTGGCACTGCTTTGCTTCTCCTGGGTGGTCCTGGGGCTTTGCAGTGAGTGCCGCTGCAGAGGGAGAGGAACATCCCTCAGGACCAAGGCAGCAGGAAACACTGGAACACACCTTTTGCTCATGGAGCTGCTGGGATGTGTGGTTACCCTCCTGTATCAAGGGTGATGCTTCTCTGTGCCTTGTCTTCCTCGAGAGTGTGGGATGTGCTGCAGCCCCAGTCTCAGGGTGTGCACATGTGGGCCTTGGGAAAACCCACTGGCACCCTCCTGCATGCCCAGGGTCCTCCAGTGTTATGGGGATAACCTGACAGTGGGGACATCCCATGAGGGTTTGCATCCCACACCGTACCCCATTCTTGTTTCAGGGAGAGGACTTCGCACAATGTTGGGACCAGGGTCACCCCGTATGCCTGCCACAGCCTGCCCTATGGAAGGACTTAGGGTTTTGTTGGGTTTTGCCCATTTTGGTGGGTTTTGGGTTTTGCTGGGTATGTAGAGGCAATGCTGTCTTCTGAGGGCAGCTGTTGCAGCCTGTGGGCCTGGGTGCTGATACAACGGGGTGGCAGGACACACAGTGGGGGCTCCATGGAGAAAGGACTTTGAGATTTGTAGTGCATTATCAAGTGACCCCATGATGCAGATTTTCCTCACAGCAAGTAATGCAATAATAAATTTGATTTGCAGCATTCATGAGATTAAATGTTTTTTTGATTATGAAATCACCCTCTAGGGCCTGTTCTAGCCCAAAGCTGAGAGAGCTTCCTCTGTTTACCATGCAGCCACTGCCAGCCATTTGTGGGCTAGTCCCACAAAACCACCACTGCTGATTATCTGTGTCTGCAGCTCCAGTGGATGGGTTAGCTCACAGGTCTGCTGAGATGAGTTTGCTGGGGCAGGCAGGCTGGGGAGGGGGAGAGCACAGCAAAACCAGAGGGGTTTTCATGGGGCTGCAGGCTGGGGCCAGGAGGGGCAGGTGCTGTCTTTAGCTCTGCCACACAGTGTGGGTGGGCCTGGGTTCACCAGCATCCCTGACGTGCCTCAGTTTCCTTCCCTGGAAACAGAACAGCTTTCTGCCCTCCTGCAGATGGATTGAATTTGTAGTGTCCAAGTTCTGGTGTCTCCTGAGACAGCTGTGGGAGAGTGACACAGAGCAGCTTGCAAAGGAGGCAAAAGAAGGGATAAAATGAGGCAGCTCCAGATGATCTGATATCAATCTGTCTCTTACTTTATGGCTCTGTAATTGCCTTGGCAAGAGCATTCATTTCTCTTTTCTGGTCTGTGTGAAATGTGGTATGTAAGTGTGGCAGGAGGTGGGAGAGGAGTATGTTTGTTCTGCAGAATAATTCTCCTTGCCCAGAGATTAATATCAATGTTGGAGTACCGAAGGGATGTCTATGGCCTGGAGAATGGTCTTTATCAGACCACCCCTATCAGTGGCCCAGGGAAACCTGCTGTGCACACCTGATGCCCAGAACGTGTTTCAATGCCTTGTTCACTTGTGTGTCTCTGCAGCTCAGCCATGCGGGGGTCGCCTGAACTCCAAGGATGCCGGGTACATCACCTCGCCAGGCTACCCCAACGACTACCCCTCCCACCAGAACTGTGAATGGGTCATCTACGCCCCTGAATCCAACCAGAAGATTATCCTCAACTTCAACCCTCACTTTGAAATCGAAAAACATGACTGCAAGTAAGAGCCTTCCTCATTCTCTCTAGTACATAGTTACCTCCTCTTCCTGCTTTTGCCTAGTGGTATGGGTCTCGTGTTCCCTTGCACTTGAAATTAAGCACCACCCTGAGCCCCCATAGTGCTGCATCTCCTTGCCTTTAAGGAGCAAGAGTTGCCTGTGAGGTTGTAAGATGCTGCTTTGGACACATGGGATGAGCCTACTCTGCAATGAACCTGTAGTTCTTGGTCTGACACCGCCTGTGAAAGCAAGACCAAACTGGCGGCTTTCAACCTGAGCTTGACTTTGGTTAAAAGGCCACTTGTTTTTCTGTGTCAAGGTAGCCTCCCTGTTCTTTCAAACCATGCTGGGAGAGCAGAGCAATTTCCTGGTGTGTAACTAGGCAGAGTCATGGCTGAGAGCCCTGTGGCTGCAGACACAGGTGTGGGCCATGTGAGGCTGGAGGTGTGGTGGTCTGAGCTGTTTGGGCTGGATCTGACTTCCCATAGTAGTTTTTCTGCTATGTTTGGTAAACTGGGGGGGAGGGTGGTTTTGTTTGGTTTTTTTCCCTTCTAAGAAAAGGCCCAGAAACTAGATGTCTGGGAAAAACAATTAACAACTAGTAAAGAATAATTAATGGCATCAAAGGGCACCATAAAAGGCTGAGTTAATAACATGGTCTCAGCAGACATATAAACCTGTGGACTTAATCTGGAATCCACAGCCAGCTACAAGGATGCCTGAGTGTGAAGGAGCTTGGGGTCTCCTAAAACAGGCCTGACACAGCAGTCCTGCTAGATACACTGGTCCTGTTGATTAAAAGGGGGTTGCATATGGAGAGGGAAATTCTGTTTGTAAAAAAGGACAAAGGAACAGGGGAAGCATTTATGGGGCTGCAGAATCAGTCCTGTGGAGAACAAAGAATTCAGCATGGGTTTGATGATGTACTGAAGGTTATGAAGTGCAGAGCTGGATCCTCAGCTATCATAAATCAGCATAGCTCCTCTAACTCTAATGAAGGTGTGCTGATTGATGTCATTGGGGATCTTGTCACCCCCTACAGATAAAGCCTGGGCTAATAAGGCTTTGAACACCATGAACTCTCCCTGAAGTCACTGTGTGTGCAAGGTGTTTAGCAGGATCAGGCCTGTGTATAAAGAAGCGAGAAGGTACAGAAAGGCTTAATGTGGGCATAGATGAACACAACAAGGACTTGCAGTAGATGGAGAAGTTGCTATCAGATTTTATTGGTGCTTGCATAGGCTGAACTGCACAGCCTCCTCATAGCTGATGCAGTTCTCCCAAATTCCCAGTAATAAAAGCTATATAGGCCCACGTTTGCAGTCTGAGGAGTATGCCATATGTGTTGGTCCGGACAGTGTTGTGTGCAGGGCAGGGATCAAACTGGGCAGGAGGGACTCCAGCTTCTGCCTCTTCAATGTGTCAGGCAAGTTGGTCAGAGAACTGGAAATCTCCATGGGCACCAGGCTCCACCCATAGGAAGACGTCAGTTTTAGCTCTGAGCATCTTGTGCAACTTTTGGTGTTTTACTGCCTGTGAGATAGAATTGTCTGGTCCCAAACTGCAGGTGATGTGTGCAGCAGGACTGCCTGAGCACTGGGGGTGTTGGTTACCCCTTTGCTGCTTTCTGCTTTACTGTGGCAATCTTCTGAGTGGCTGCTGTGTGGTCTCATTATTTCTTTTTGTGTGTAGGTGCACAAGGAAACCTTTATTAAAGTGAAATATGATTTATCCACTGTGCACTTGAGCTTCTGCTGGCCACAACTGTGAGCTGAGAGCCAAGCTGATTTAGGGTGCCTGCTCCCTCAAGCCAGCACTGAATAGGAGTGGATTTGAAAGAGCTTCATGGACAGTGCTTGATAGGAAGTGTAACAGAGCAATGGAAATAGTGCATGATAAACATGGCCTGAAAGAAATGGATAGGAGTGAGATTTTTTTAAGTGACTGACCAGAAGGAGGCAAATATGGATACTGTGTAAAGCTGGAGCATTAATACTTACATTACAATACATTAATAATAGGTGACTATCTGGTGATAAATCTCATCTGAGTATCAGAGGGGTTTTTATGAAGAAACCAAGACCTCATTGCAGCTGCAGGTGTGAACCTTAACAGGAACAGGGAATCAGCATCAAAGACACAGTCTCAGGGCAGAGCTCTCCTTTTGACATCTCATCATTAATAAAGAGCACATTCACATCAAGGTGACAAGCAGATGGACCCATGGAGCTCGATCTCTGGGCAGACAAGGTCCCTGCTCTGCTGCTGCTACCTGGCAGCTAATGGAGCAGCAGTGGGGCCAGTTTCCAGCTGCCAGAGGGAAACACCATAACCCCTTCCTCTGTTGCTTCTTTCAACATTTCATTTTACCTTATTAGGCCAAAGTTTCTCCCTCATAAAGCATAACATTTACATTCCTAAAACCCATTTGAAAGCCTACAAAAATGCCTCCAAAAGTCTTTTTAGTTTTACTCTGTTCCTTCTGGCCTTCCTTGTTATCTGCTTCAGATTTCCCTTTGGGACAGGAGGCATTTCCTCCTGTGTTTTGTACGGTGCCTGGCACCCTGGGGACCTCTGAAGAAAGGTCAGGGATTTCCCCATGGCCAGCAGCTGGCCGGAAGGGGCCTACGAACTTGGTGTTGCCTTGATGCCAGAGAAAGAGCTGGCTGCAGAGAACAGCTTTGGCAGCCTGGAGGGTGGAAACATCAGCCAGGGATGGATGCCCAAGGTGGCAGCCAGAGGTGGCTGATCAGTGCTGCTTGTTGCTATTGTTTTCTGGAGGCACATCTGGGCTTTTATTTTTCAGCTGTGTCCAGCTGCATTAAGAAGTAACTGCACTCTATCACCACCACCATGAAAGGAGTAATTTGGTGTAGTCAAAGCCCCAGAACATATCACTCTGAGTGCTGTAAATGTGCTCCGAGGAAGTGTCTTGCTTTGGCAGCGCGTTAGGTTAAGATAATTGGCCTCCTCCTGCTGTTGTGAGTGTTGTGCACCAGCAGGGATCCCTGTGGCAGGGAGGGTGGGCATGCTGTGACAGGGAGGGAGTATGGGGCTCTGGGCCATTGTTGGTGCTGTCCTGAAGCTGTGGGGCCACAGCAGTATTGACAGAGCCAAAAGAGAAGTTTGATGCTCTCATAAAAGATCTGCCGAAGTATTTGGAAATGATCATCCTAGTGCCTGGCTGTTTGTTCCCCTCTGTGCTGCCAGTGCAGCTGTAGCTCAGGTACTGCACCCCACGGCACTGGAATCTGTTCAATGAACAGGGAAGTGGCATCCAGTACAAAAGAGCAGGCTGCTGCTGTGGTGAAATGTTTCCACTCCTGTGTGGTATAGGGGTTGCTGGGCAGTCTTGTGTCTTGTGCATGCTGGGGTTTATTTGGAATCCCAGGAGTGACCTGAACCCTTTGCAATAGGTGGGCAACAGAGACAGCTGTCCCCTGGCTTTTGCAGTCATGTAGCTGAGCTGTCCACTGCTTAATTGCCATTTTGCTGTTCTGTCTGCACTGCTTGCTTGGAAAATCCAAGTCCAAAACCTCAGCTATGTGTGAGTCATTGCATTTATGACCAACTACCTTTTCCATTTGTCCCCCCTTCCTGCTACTGGTCTTCTCTTTCGACCACTAAAAGCTCCCTCCTGCATTTGGCTGCTGACTCTGCCCCCCCAGCCACACTCAGCTGATCCTACCAGAGGGTTATGCTGGGGGTCCACGTGCAGCAGAGGCACACTCCCTCCAGGCTGCAGTGGACATGCTCCTGCTTCCTCTGCCAGCAGACGACCTTCCAGCTGAGTTATAACATCTGCTCCAGAGGAGCAGTATTTTTAAAAAGCCTGACTGGTAGTCAGGCCATGTCCAGTGGATTTTTCTGCAGCCATTTCCAGCACAAGCTGGAGCTGGTTTGCGGTCGGTGGGATCCCTGCCTGGGAAGGAGTTGGGGGACCGCTGCCGTGGCTCGCAGCCCCCTCTGGTGGCACATGCCAAATGCTGGCAAAGGTTTCTGGAGACAGAGGCCAGGGACTCCCAAAATAGGCTGGAGATGACAAACTGGAAATGGGCTGCAGTCAGGCTCTTTCTTCTGGCTTTGGGTCCCACTGTCAAGCCCAGAAGATTTCAAGAAACAGGAACCAGGGCCACTATCATGAGGAAATTTATGCAGTGGTCAGTGTAACCTCCTAAATTCCATAATGGTGCCAGAGGAGTTGAATCAAACACAGCGTCCTGATGTGTGCTGGATACAGGGCAGGCATGGCAGGAGGAGACACGTCTGCTCCCAGCCTGAAGAGCAGAGGGAACCAAGATTAGGTCAGGGAGATAGCACGCTCCCAGCGCCCATCCCGCAGAGCACTGCTGGCCAGGGAACACCGGCAGCAACAGGCTGGTGTTCCCATGCCACAGCACAAAGGGTGACACATGTGGCTTGGACAGCCAGTGCAGTATGGCCATCTCCTGAGTGACCAAACAGCTGGGCACTGGAACAAAACAGCTCTGCATTCTTCCTAGAGAGCCACAGAGACACTGGCTCAAATTCCTTTGAGCTGAGGTGGCAAGGAGAGCTGCATCCAAACCCAGTACCCACAGCCAGCCAGGCAGCTGGGGGCTGCAGCATTCAGCCTGCCTCTCTTGCCATCTTCTTCAAACAAGAGCATAAAATTGTGAGAAGCCATCCTTCCATCAGTGAAGGTTAAGAGTAGACAAGGCAGCAATCATGGACAGCTAATTAGTAAATGCTTTGAAAAGTATGCATAATTAGCTTATTAGTAAACATTTTAGAAACAATGCAGTTCATCTTGTGATTGGCAAAATGCTTAGAAAAGAAATACATTTGGAGCACTAGAGAATGCCAGGAGTTGGAGGGGTTCTTTGCTAGGATGAGAGGGAAAGTGGCTCCATCTCCTGAGGCACTGGGGGAGTCAAGCTTTAACTTTGCAGTGAGAGGAAGTCAAAGATGAGATGTTAAGGAAGGCATTTGCTTGCTCATACGGTTGTGGCATGGGTAGCCAGAAGCAACATTTCTAACGTACAGGAAATAATTCAGTCTGGGTAACATGACACTGCAGCTCAACTTGTCTTCAACTGAGCTTCCACTGTTTTTTAACTCCATCCAGCATCCGCTGTATGGTTCATAATTCCCATCGAGCCCAGGTCATTTTCCGAAATGGAACATCAGTGAATGAGTTAGCTGTGGTGGTGAGACCAGCCACGTGAGTTAACAGCTCCAGGTTGTTCACATCCCTCCTTTCTGCCTCCCATCTCTGCTTGCTCTGTGCTGTGCTTGTCTATGCCCCTGGAGGGACAGGCCCAGTCCAGGCTCTGCAGAAGGTGGTGGCCCCAAATACACTCTCAGGGGGTCTCCTATGACCCGCCAGCTCACTAACATCCGGTGCATAGGAGTCAGATCTCATTTTGCACCTTGTTTCCTGTTGGCACGATGACAAATTGAGGGCCAGCTGGTGACACTGGGAACAATAGGATTAGAGACAGAGACCTCTCCCCCTCCTTCCTGCTGTTGAGGAGGAACTGCTAGTGGTGGTGATGTAGTCACTTCTTAGTCAGCCTCTCTGTCCAGCGAGGGAAGGAACACGACCGCAAAGCAGCTGGAGAGGGAGCAGGCACAGGGCTGGCTGTGGTGACTCCTGATTAAGTGGGTTCAGAATTCAGCTGAAAGTGTCAGAAATATATGCCTTTTTTGAGCAAGCACTGTAAGCTACATTCCAGCTCTAAATCCCTCACATCTTTGCAGACCCTGCTCAGTGCAGATGCTGTAGGATAGGAGTGGAGCAATCCCACTGGAATGCCTGATAACCACAGTGTTGAGGTGCTCCTGCTTTCAGCAGAGCCTGAGGCCCTTGACTATCTTTGCAACAGTGCTTCAGCCCATGATGTGACATCAGATGACACCCATCTCAGAGCCTCACCCCAAACTGGTCTCAGGAGACAAAATAAATGTCTGTGGGACTATGAGTCTTAGTCATATTTTTTGTGTTGTCCAGTGGGCTTAGCAATGCTCTTCTACATCATGGGTTTGTTGTCTGGATGCAGGAGTTAGGTTTAGTGAATGAAAGGGGGGGGGTGGGGTGCTAGAATGATGATATAAACAATTATCCTATTTTTTTCCTAAGGACTAGATGCAAAGCCTAGTAAAAGAAATGCAAGGTTTTACCTTGATTTATATAGGAGCTAGTTTAGCCTTTTAATGAACAACTGTTTGCCTTAGCTACTTGTAGCCTTTTTAATGGATATAATCCCTATTGTCAGGGTGTAAGAGGGGACTGGCAGACTCCCCAGCAAATTTAATTTCTGGGAGTTGTGAGATTTGGGCTCTTCCCCTTCCCTGCTATTGATTTACTGTTCCTGCCTTGGTGAATCACTCAAAATTTCTGTGTTATAAAGAAAAGAATCTCTGGACATCTGCAGGCATAAAACACAATCTAGATAGCAACAATGCAAAGCACACTCCTTTCCAAAGGTTGCTGAGCAGCAGCATCACACAGGAGTAGGTCAGAGTACAGCAGAAGACGACCAGTTCATTCTCAGTCTTTTCTGGCTGGGTGAGAATTCTGCAATTAAATATGAATGCAAAATAAAAAGAACAGACTGCAAAGAGCAGACTGAAAACAGAAGAAATTTGTGGTTGCTTTTGGCCAGAACTCAGCATAGAACATATTTGAAAGAATTGGGGGAGGTTAGGTTTTAGTCTGAGGCAAGTTCTCTGTTTCCTTTAAATCGAGCGGCTGCACACCACCGTTGAATGGCAACGTAATAACATGTTGCAAACCACAGTCTGGTGATCCTGGAATTCCTTATAAGTTAATAGCAGTCATGGTCCACTAATCACAGCTAGGATGTTTTAAGCAACTGTCTTTGATATATCAGTTCAAGCACACCATTGAAAGCCTTCCTTATGCTGGCTTAGTGAGTAGATCAGTAGATCATGAGAAAGAGTGAATAACCTAGGGTTTTTCTGTTGGTTTCTCACCCCACCCCACTGCTAATCCCAAGGAATTCTTGAGATCTACATCCAGCCTTAATGAGCAGTCACAGTACGGTAGTACGGGGTGGTTTTAAAGTAACACTGGGTCAGACATGGAGATACTATTGTTTAATGAATTCCTAGAAGCAGAGCCTGAAGCAGCGGGGTCTGACAGCAGAAATCCTCTGCCAAAGACTTCGTTCTGCTACAAATGGCACAGAAACTAGGAGGGTGGCTGCTCGTGTTATGTGACTGCCCCCACCTTCTTGCAGCAGTACAGAAGAGACGGTGTGAGGAATCTCTAGAGGTGCAGTTCTGCTTTCCTGAGACAGGCAGTACTCATCCACTGGTGGTGGGAGAGCCCCTGTTCTCAGCCCTGTGCCTGCCAAGGCCATGCTGCATGCAGGGTGTTTGCATGGGAAGTGCTCCACGTGTTAGAAACCTCCAGGGAAACCTCAGAGCTGGGGTTGTTGATGGATGTCCAACAAGGAGAAGTGCTCCCCCACCACTCCACCGGCAGCACGAGAGTTTGAGGCATGTGCTCAGCTTCCTTCCTCTTCTGTGAGTGTTGGTATGAGGTTTCATTTACATTGTTATTTTGCAGCGAGAAGGAAGGCGTAATGATTGTCTCTTCAGTAATACCGATGTTTGGCTGTTAATCATGGGTGGGAACAAGGTCTGGGATCTCCATCAGCAAAGGGGACTGACTCACCATTGATCTATGTTCACTGCATCTCACTGAAGTTTTTTAACCCATTTGATTTCTTAGTTTTTCTTTTGTGGAAACCCTCTGATTTTTCTGCCATTCAGGAGCAAAACATCTCTCTGTCTTTAAATATGGCATATGGGGATTTCTTCAGATGTCCAACAACTCAATTGAAGGAGACCTCAGGAGACCTCTCCCCTTCCCTGTCCCCCTTCTCAGCCTGTCTTTTCATCTGCAATCTGGAGATGTAAGGGCTGTAGTAATGGAGTGTCAGAGGAAGTAATTGATTCATCACACGCCGAGAGAGGAGTCTGTTGCCTTCAGTGTCAATGGAGCTGAACCACAGCCTGGAAGGGTGAGGGAGGCTTGTAAACACTCCATGGCTGAGCTGGCAGGACAAAGCAGACACAGTGCCACGGCTGAACGGGAGGGTGACACAAAGGGTTGCTTGAAAGAAAATCTTTCTGAACAAAGCAGTGGCAGGGTCTTTGCTTGTGGGAGAATCAGGGACAATCCCATCCCCCTGCTCCCAGAACACATTGAGGAGAAAAGGTACCTACCAGCTTCATGCAGCATCCCATTCCCTTGTCTCTGTCTCCCTCTTCTATCTTGGTGTGGCTGCCTCTCTGACCTGCTGTCCTGGGCTGGGCTGAGCTCACCTCGGGGGTACCAACCAGCCCCTGCCAGCAGCTAATTCCTCCCACACCCCTGGATAGTCACTGCTGTCCCAGAGAACCGTGTGGGAGTGCACAGCAAGGTGTGGCACGTGTGTGGCACAGAACTCGCCCTCCCTCAGGCATCGACTGTGCTCAGACTTGGCTTGGTTCAGGTGGCTATTGATCTGTGAGTGCTCATATTTTGAGGAGAGAAGGGGAGATGCTGTGCTATGCAGTAAGCAGGGAGGGATCAGGCAGGTTTGGTGCACTGTTTGCCCCAGAAACAGTTCTTACTACAAGCTGGCACAGCCAAACTGTGGGAATGCCCAAAAGTGGAGGCTGCAGGCCAGTCTTGGCAGCAAAGCTTTACTCACTTGTGCATCAGCTAATGCAGCATCTGGGCTGTGAACAGGCTGTGTCTGAGAAAATGTGGGGTCAGAAAGTCGTCCTATGGTGGGCCAGTCCCAGGGTGACCATCCATCATTAATGAGGGATGTAGACAGCCAGGAGGGTGAGGGTGGGCTGGTCAGGGCTCTGTTCTTACAACCTCCTTTATACAATTGGTGCTTAACGAGGTGTTTATTTCAGCTTCGTGCTGAAAAAAAGCCAGTGCAAATGAGAGATTGTGGAAAGCCCAGCTACCAAGCTCTGATCCCAATCTGATCCCAGTTTTTAGACTTTCCTTTTGCTTTTCACTGCGTGTTATGTCTAAGGCCATGACTGATACTGCACCAGCAAGGTGTGATGGGTCATCACTCACTCCTCTGGGAATAAGGCTGGCCCAGCAGGCCATGTGAGCATTCCCTAATCCTCACCAGCACCCTAGAGCTTGGATAGCCTGACCTAAGCTCATCTCCATCTATTGCCTGGGCTGTCAGGCACTGGATCCCATCAGAAAAGGGAAATCTGTTCCCCCACTGCAAAGAGATCAAAGTGAGCATTTGCCCTTGCCTTCTGCCTGCTCTGCTGCTTTTCGGCAGTAAATTTTCTTTTTGTGGTTGTTATGTTTTATTATATTTATTTTTTTTCTTTCTGTTAGTGATCAAGTGCCTGTGAGTGGTGACAGTAAAATGACATAGAAACCAAAGTCTAATTTTTTCCACAGATGGATTGTAGCAGAAGGAGAAAAGTGCAAATGCATTTTCTCAAGTGTCCTGCGTTTTGGGGTATGAAAGGGTTGTGAGTTGCTTCAGTTCCCTCAGAGCAGCAACAGAAGGCAGAATGCCATGGAAAAGAGGGCTTATTCTGATCATGCTTTATATATTTTATTCCTGATTTCACCATGATTCTCCCCCCACCAATGAACACCAAAGACATCTTGCAACAAAAGACCCCCATAGCTAAAAATAGAAGAGTGAGAAATTTATAGAGATGGTTTTAGAGACAGAAATAAAATTAAACAGGCATGTGTAACTCCTGAACAACAGCCTGCATAAAACCCCCGAAGTGCACATTAGCACATCTCTTTTCTTATATAGCGGTTGGTTTTCCAGACATGCCCCAGATGAGAGCACTTCTCCACTCCAGCGCGCCTTTCCGCAGCGATCTGGCAAACACAGCTTGAGGGAAGCAGCCTGGGGATGGATGAACGGCAGAGCCCTTGCTCTCCTGTCTCAGGGGAGGGCAGCAGCATGCTAGGAGCTGAAATTCCCTCCTGAAGCAGAACTTGCCTCAGGAGCACTTTGCAGTTATGTTTTATTCCTCCCTTTGCACGAAGTATTTTGGGTACCTTTTTCCCTCCCCCCACTCCCACATAAGTTAGCAGTAACTGCTGAAAGCCTTTCCCATCAACAGTGCTTGTAAGGGGGTGAAAACAACAATCCAGAGTAGAAATAGAAGCTCTTTATAGTTTCCAACTTTCGTCTTCAAGGCATTTTTGAAGAAGTTTTCAAATCTATTAGAGTTGTTCTTTCTCCTTCTCTATTTTTCTTTTCTTTTTTTCTCTTTCCTTTTTTTTTTTCTTTTTTGTTTTTTTTTTTCTTTCCCTTTACCTGTATAACTGGATTTTTTTCATTTCTCAGAAATTCTGGTCAGTTTTTTTGAGGAGATAAGAAAATAATCCAAAGCACAATAGAATGATTACAAACCCCCACAATACTGTGATTACACAAGATGTAATTGGAGACAACAAATTCAAAACTAACTTCCCAGAAATCCTAAGCAGTTTTGCCTGTGCCATCACCCCCCATTCCCCCCACATCAGCCTAGCTCTCCCTCTGCTGCCATTGGATTTTTGTCATTTTAGTCACTGAAATCCAGTGAAATCCCTTCAGGTTCAGAGCAATTATAGCACATTTCTCTCTGTTGTTGCCAGAGTCAGTTATTTCCATAAGGGCAAAACAAGGGCAAGCTCTGTGAGCATCTTTTGCCTCAGCATAGGCAAAAATGGCCACAAAAGGTCGAGACTGAGATCAGATTCATCTCTGCATTGTTCAGACACTCAAAGCCCAGATCTAGTCAGTAAGAGTGATTTAAAGTACTTCTGTTGTCAGTGCAGAAGAACAATTAATCCCATCCCAAGCTGCGTGTGAGAAATCTGCTTTCACTGAGAGCAGAGGACATTTAGTTGGCTAAACCTAGATGTGGTACAGGCTTTTTAGTTCTGTGCACAAATCCACATCAGGGCCTGTGTCTATGAGGACTGATTCTCTTCTCACACCAGGATAAATTAGGAGTGATTACCCTTAAAATGATGAGTTACACATGTGTAAAACCAGTTCAAGTCAAAGGAGAATCCAATTCATCTGCTGTATTTATAATTAATTACCCTGATTAAGGGCTGGCAGCTAAGATCAAACTTCATTGCTCTTGTTTCATCAGACAACAGCGGTGCTCGCCTCTGCTATCAAGGCTGTAAAAAAAAATCATTTAAAAGTCCTCGGTAGCTTCTGGAACAATTTAACCTCTGAAGGGTATGTCCTGCAGTTGCTCAAGATTGTGTAAACATCACAGAAAAGTTTTTTTTGTCTTTTGCAATGTAACCACCCATGAAATAAGGATTTGGTTGGAAGGTGGCATACAAAAGAGCATGAAGATGGGCGGTGACACAGAAAAATCAACTAAGCCAGCTAGCATGTAATGGACATTAATTCTATCCACCTCTTGATTGCACAACAAGCACAGAGATGCTGGCTCGCCATTTCTTAACTATCTCCATGCTGCAACTGCTATTTAATTTCTAAGAAACTGCCTGTTCTTAGAGGATGTTCAAAAAACCTTATGCTTTTTATAACTATTTCTGAGAAATAAACCTCGCATCACATTTTTAAAGGGGGAACAATTGCATTAACTAGCTGCCATTGTGGCTAAGCACAGGCCTTCCCCAGCTTCCTGCAGAATATGAACACCTGCTGAATTTCACTGGAATTGCAGTTTCTCTTCCTCAGCAGTCATTCAAGACACAGTGACACATGGTTCAAACAGATCAGAGGTCTCGAAGGCTCAGGTCAGCCCTGGGCATTCCCAAATTTAGGGCTGTTGGCATGCAGTCTGTACCTATCTGTCTCCCTGTCTATCTAGGCCAGATTTCTCCAATATAATATAATCTCCCCAGTCAAGACTGGTTTCTATTCTTGGCTGTGCCTCAAACTTCCTGTGTGACCTTGGGGCAGATTCTGCTCCTCTCTGCCTTCCTACCTCCCAGGGTCTCGTGAGAATCCCATCATTACTGTTTGCCAGCTGCAGTCATGAGCCCCATGGAAACGCCTATAAATAATAGCTCCAAATTAAACATTGGGGAAGTTCAGGTTAGAGCCTTGCCTCACTCTCCAATCCTCGTAAGCACTGGAAACTGGGCTTTGCTGAATGCAAGCCCTCCCCTACTTCAAATCATAGCTCTAGAGAGAGATGGAGAAAGCTGCCAGCTGGGTCAGAGCTTGGCCAGTCCTCCTTAGGCTTTGAAGCAAGGCTTGCACAAATTTATGTATTCAGAGGACTCACGGTATGGCTGAGAACATATGAATAATTTGTTCCTCATGTTTCTCCCCATCATGATCTCTGTCCCTGTAATGCCCTTGAAGCATGTTTCAGGGGGGAAGGACTCAGTATCTCTTGGGACCTGGGCATGGAGGTCAGCAGGGTTGTTGATTTTGTGTTCAGCAGTCTGGGTCACTAAACTGTTTGTGTTGTGTGTCCTCTGGGGAGGAGCACCCAGAGGAATGTCACAGGCTTTCTGGTGCTGCTCCCCACATAGATTGTGGCATTTCTGGAGCTCAGCAGTGCCTGGGTGAGCACCTGGGAGGTCTGTCCTGTCCCCAGGGGATCACGGAGCACTGCTAAATGGTCAGGGAGCAGATTAGCTATTTCACAACAGAAAAGGACTGAGAAGCTGGAGGTCTTCTCATAATCACTACAGCTGGGGGTTGTTTGCCTTTGTTGCACCTCATTTGGGGAGCCAGCAGCAAAGTGACGTAGGAAAAATAGGAAGGAAAGCCTGGGAAGCAGAGAGGTTGACTGGAGGAAAAAGTAAGCAAACAAGCATGAATAATACAGGCTGTAGAAGTGCTTTATAATTAGTTTATAGAAGCTTAACATCAGCAAAGCACTTTCTGCTAAAAAAATCTGTGATAAAAATGCAGCAATATTTGTAAGCATCATACATTTTTTGTTTAATTCTGTTAAACAGCTTCAAGAAGAGCTTCTAAGCCTTGTATTTCCCTTCTTTCTCAGCCTCCATTGCCTGGGCAGTTAAAAGCACTTAAGCATTGCCTCCTAGCCTCAAAACTCCCTGGTGAAAAGCTGCTTGAGGTGGTTTCAAGCCAGCTCACTGGCCTTCTCACTCAAGTGGCAGCTCAGAATATCTTACCATTGTGCCACTGGAGGAGCAGCCAACTGTGGTCACCTTCCCGGCAAAAGAAGAGCTGGCAAATCAGTCGGTTATACTTGTGGGTTACAGAGGTTGCACCCTGCCCTCACATGTTTATGCTTGGCTCCTTGGAGCAATGCCTAGGTGGGGAGAAGTGGCCATGAAATGTGCTTGGAGATGGCAGCTTTCCCAGTGGAGGTAATGCCAGAGAGGTCAGCCCACAAGAATGTTGGTGCATGTTGACTGGAACAATGCAAGGGTTATACGAGTGAAATGCAAATTGCTGGGCACTGTATGAGGCAGTTTGAACACCATTGCAGCATAAATGTGTCCTGTGCCCTAAGCCATAGTCACCTGAAAATGAAATGGTTAGAGTAGAAAGCATGGTTGGGTTTTCTTCCTTCCAGTTTTCCTTCTTTTTACTCAGGGGAAGAAGAAAGCCTAGAAACCATGCTTAACCTTAACAGGAGCAAAGATTTGGCCAGACTGGATTGTAATGTGTCCAGTGACCCAGAATGAGGAGAATGGGGTTTATCAGGTTGTTTGTTTGAGGGCCAAAGCATGGACATGACTGACGCGCATGGTCCCAAAAGAATCTGCGGTGGGGATTAGCTGGCATTCTTGCTGAAGTTTGAAAGTTTAACAGTTTTGATTGGATGTCTTTGGTGTTCTGTTTTGAAAGCCTAAAGCTTAATTGCTGGGATGCAGAGGAAGTAGGGGGTCCTGCTTATCTGGGCAGGTGCTATCTCCCAAGTGTAATACTTCCCCAAATCACACTCTGTTTATGTGACCCCAAGAAAAAAATTTTGCCTCATACAGAGCAGAGGACTTGGGCCAAGATTTTTTAACTAGGGAAGAAACTCTTACACATTTATATTAATTTTACATTTGGCAAAAAATGATTTCCTGACCTTCTCTTAAGGGCTTTTTTTCTGTTGTTTTTAACATTTGATTTATAAGGATTAGCTCCAGTATGAGAAAGCTAAGTTAGATGCTTGAATGAAGCCAAATAGGGCTTAATTTAAAAAGGCAAATACTTCCTGATGATTTACTTACTAGATTCATTCTTTTAATTTTCCATTTGCAGATTGCCCATGAGCAGATTGCAATATTCCCTAATTGTATGTATTATTGGAAGTCTGTCACCCATTCAATAAGCAAAAATTTTTTGGTCCAGGACTTGCTTTTGAAATTCCAAGGCTCCTACAGAACTGTGTGGCTTGAGGAGCTATGTGGACAGCATTAGGATATTTGGTGTGCTGGCTACAGCAGCAGGATCATTGCAGTTAAGTAGCTGAAGCCGTGTAGTGTGTTGGCGAGGTACAACCCCACGAGGACACAGACAGATGTGATTCCCTGGGATGCAGCTAACCTCTGCCTGCGCATGAAAATGGCAGCTTTTACAGTCCACTCCATTAACTGTGTTTTGCCAACATTCATGTCTTTGCCAAATTAATTTTTTGCCACATACTCACAATTTCAGTGGTAGCCAGTAGTTCTGCGGCACAGATGTGCACTTCAGATGTGGAAGGGCTGCAAGCACGCTGAAAGCAAGTAGTTATTTAGAGAACAAAATGTCCCCGCTGTTTGCACAGTACTACTTTAAACAAATAGACAAACAAGCAGGAAAAATTTCTACTTAGAAGAAGCACTAACACTGCCTTCTATGTTCCTCCTCCCCAGAGAGATGGTAGGATGAAGCCACACATGATGGACATTAGTGGGGTCACGCAGGGTGCTGCTGACTGGTGTCAGGGTAATAAGGGGTCACAAGGTGATCGGGGCTAGGCAGAGCTGAGGAGGAGAGAGCAGGGGGAGCAGATCTTCATTTGCATTGCTGTGTGTCCACAGACCAGCTAAGCCAAATGCTCTTCTTCTTTGAGGGCCATTTCTCAAGACCTTGGCCAAGCCAGTTGAGTCTGTAATGAAGTTAAAGGCTGGGTGATTGCAGCTAGTTGAGTGCTCGGTCCAGCATAGACAGGACTTTATCTGCAGGCATTTTGCTTCTGGCTTTCAGCCTGATTTAGTCCCAGAAAGGAGTGAAACCGAAGCCGTCTGGGCCATCTTTCTTTGTGGAGGAGCACACTAAGTCCCTGTAAGTTTGTTTTGAGGTTGTTGCTCGCCGATATGTGCTTTGCAGAGCAGGAATGAGTCACATGAGGATCATTCTGTATCCAGCAAGCTACTTCTCCTTTCAACTCTTCATTCCCAAACAGAAGATCTTGTGACAAAGAAGAAAGGCAGATTCCTGGCAGCCTGGAAATGCTTTTTTCCTCCCTGGCCCTGTGAGGAGAGCTGTAGCATGTTGTTCAAACAGGTTGATACAAAGCAAATAAACAGTCCTAGAGAGACGGTCAGTTTCTGTAAATAGCAGCGTGCTGGCCAGAGAGGAGAGGGGCGGGAGAACGTGGGTGTTAGAAAGCAGCTGAAGAACAAGATGTACATGTAAAAGCTGTTTGTTTCTTCACAGCACGCAGAGCCTGATACTACTACCTTGCCTACTCATGGCCTAGAAAATATGAAGGGATGTGTGGCAGTTTCACCTTCCAGCCAAGCTTTGCAACAAGCTTTTGTCTCTGCACCAGGAGGCAATTCTTCTACCCCATCACATTCCTCCCCCAGACCAGTCAGACACCCGGGCCAGTGGGCAGGTGGAACATCTTCAGGTAGGGTTTAGCAAAGGCAGGTTACAGGGTGTACAAGATCAGCAACAGCAAGTGTGGGTACCCAGCTCTTACACAGAACTTCTCATCCACACAAAATCTTCATTAGCACTTAATAGGAGAGGACTAATATTAATGTCCAAGTGCTAAGTGAGTGTACTTACCATGCTTGCTAAAGGACCAGTGTGGTGTCAATGCACAAAATAGCTACCTGCTCACATGGACTGAACACTGACAGTATCACACTTGGTACGTGCCTGGCCAAGTCCCACGTGGATACTGGAATAAAGTGAGCTCTGCCAAACTGCACAATGGCACTGCAGAAGAGAGGTATGGGGAGGAGAGCTGTATCTGAGCTTCTCCCATGCCAAAGGAGTTTTGTGGAAATGGAGGTAAAGTGTGTCCTAAATTTTGCATGTTGGCTGTGAAGGTGAAGTGGATTTATGTGTAATAAATTAGTGATGTGAATGGCAGCAGAGGAAAGGATATAAACTTAGTCAGACAAAAGACAAAACATGTTTTGGGGTTTGTGGTGTGGTGTGAATAAGAGAGTCCCAGGTACCGGTCTGGAAGACATTCTGTGAAATATGCAGATACCAAGAGTGGTTTTTGTTTGTACCTGGCATACTGAGGCATCTCCCTGACAGATGGTTTCCTTTCCATTTCACCTGCCTCTGCAGGTACGACTACATCGAGATCCGCGATGGGGACAGTGAAGCGGCAGACCTGCTGGGCAAGCACTGTGGGAACATTGCCCCCCCCACCATCATCTCTTCTGGCCCCTCTCTCTATATCAAGTTCACCTCAGACTACGCACGGCAAGGTGCTGGCTTCTCTCTGCGCTATGAGATCTACAAGACAGGTGAGTGTCTGAGTCAGTGCCTGTCTCCCAGACTGTTTGACACAATTATCTTCATCTTGAGATGCTTTGACCACCTTTTCAATGTGATTTCTAGCATATTTTCCAGAGATAACTGACTTTTTTTTTTCTTTTTTTTTTTTTTTTATTTAAGCAAGTCTGTGCATCACATTTACAAGAAGTTACAGATGTTAGTGGCACATTACAGTGCATTTTTGGATCACGATGTGGCAATTAAAGCAGGGTTCCTCCTTAAATGCTCTCTTGATTTGAGGATTAGAAGCATATATCTTTACTCCCTGGCATGTGTAGAGCTCGTTAGGGCGCAGAGGGGATTGTCCCTCTGTTAGAAGTGGATGGAGCTCCCCCTCCTGTGGAGTTGTGATTCAGGGTTGATCAGTGATGCTGTGTTTTCTCTCCATGGATGTGAGGTTTGTAACTGGGGAGCTCTAGTTTTCAAGTGACTGCTGTCAGCAATGCTGTCAAAGTCCGAGGCAGCACCTTTCCAGGCTCATATGAGAGGAACTGCTCATAATTCTGTTTAATACTGAACTATTATCAAGGAAAGAAAAATCTGCTCAAAGCCCATTTAACAGTGTTTCTGTCTAAATATTTGCCAGAATTTTGCCTGGGAAGAAAGAGGCTTGAAAAAAGAGCCCCTTCTCTGTGTGCATTTGAGATAGGTGTGCCTGCATGCTGAGGGAACAGGAGAGTGTTTTGTGTGGGTATGCAGGCACCTGCCCTGCACCCTCATTCCTTTGGTGATGTATTGAAAGACAGCACATGTGGCTTTCAGTCATTGCATCCAGCACCAAAAACAAAGTCCGTGCCGTGGGAAGAACCAAAAAGGTTGTTTATCCAGCCTCTCTCAAGAAAAGATGGGGAGCACAGGCAGCAGTGCCCAGGGGCCCTGGGCCAGCTGTGCAGCAGGCAGGGGTGCTCAGACAGCCACAGCCTCACCATGGGTAGATGTGAATGTGGAGACTGCTGCAAGAGAATGAGACCCCCTAAATTAATTGTGAATCAATGAGGACAGGACACATGTGAAGGTTCAGATGGATGAGGAAAGTGCTGTTGCTGGCGGTTGCCTGGACTGCATTACTGGCTATTGAGCTGTTGTGCAGCCAGCTCACCACCACTGTTAGTTTATGGTTAGGATGCAGCTTAGTCCTGAAAGTTTAGTGATTCAGCCAGATATTGAGGTTTGCTAAGACCAGTTGCCATCACAGAGGATGGCAAAGAATACAGGTGGGGGAAGACTCAGCTCAGCCCCCCTTGCCTCTCTCCCCCTTCTCAGACCTCCTGTGAGCCCAGCAGACTGTGCTGGGCTGTGCCTGACCTCACACTGGGTCCATGCCCTGACTCGGGGCATGAGGCAATGTGGAGTGGTCCGGCTGGCTGAGGTGGCCCAGCCACGCTGTGGGAAGGGATGGCAGGCAGGAACCCATCGATCCGGTTGGGGGCCAGTTAGGGACCAAATTTATGAGGAAAGGAGAAGTTGTTATAGGGAGGGAGGAAGAGGAATGAAGGGGTGATCTGGAGGAGAGCAGGATGGAGGTTGGAGCTGAGTTTGTGTTCCTCAGTGTAAGTCCTCACAGTACTGCCCTCAGGTCTGGAGTGCTGCTGGGGCTGCTTTCGCCACCCCCACCCCTGCAGATAGCCATCCTCTCTAGATACAGTCACAGCCCACAAAATCAAGCCTGGCAAGGCAGGTTTTGGCACAGGAGTGTGGATGAGCCCGTGATCAGGGAGCACTCCCAGCCCACATCTGCCCAGCCCGGTCCCTGCTAGGGCTCCAGAGAGGGCAGTGCTGGCTGCAGGGTCCTGCAGTGCAAACAAGCCCTGCCTTCTGCTGGCAGGCAGACAGGCAGGCATGGGCCAAGTGTCCCTCTGAGCTGTCAGGGTAACCAGCAAGGGTGTCACCAGCTTTAAAGGTCATCAGATTGTCATTGTCCACATCAGTAAAGGCAGTAGTGGCTGCAGATTGCTTCTGTCTTAAAGGTGACCTAAAAAACCAACTCTTTTCAATGGAGCATTTATTTCCCCAACCTGTGCTAAATTTCCCTTATCACTGTGTGGGAGAGGAGCAATCTGCATACAAACAACCACATACCAGTCTTTGAATCCCCTGATGGGTATCAGTCAGCAGTCTGGGCTGACAAGAGCCGCCTGCCCGGGCTGGTGCAGCCTCCCTGCTGCTCCCTTTGTGAGTCAGTTTGGCAGGGCCAGCCTGAGCTCCCCAGCGCTGGGCATCAAAGTCTCCTCTCAGGCTGGCCTGTGCTGCCGAAGCCAGCATGACTCCCGTTGATTATCTGCGGCTTCCTTATAAAAAGCTGATCATTGTGTTTGCTGTCATTAGCCAAAATGTAGACAAGGATGCCAAATGTGATAAGAGCTCCACATGAGGAAACTGTTGTCTAATGTGGTGACATAGTTACACCTTGCTGTCTCTAGAGGACAGTCCTTGACTCTGGGTTTAGCCTTTGATTTTCTCCCTAACTCAGAGTTTGTGGTATTTACTTATCTGTTCGTCTTTCAGGTTGTTTGGAACAGAATACACCCTTATCCCTGTTCATGGCATTATGCTGTGATTTGTGTTTGGCCTTTTTTTTTTTTTTTTTTTCCCCTTTCCTCTAACCTGAAAGCTTGTGCTTGTTTGGTTCTCCCGCTGGCCACCTTTAAATCCTTTTTTCTGTTTTTTTTTTTTTTTTTTTGCCTCTGCATTTTACCCCACAGGTTCACACCAGAAAAGCTGGCTGTTCATTAGGTAGTCAATTAAGAGCCTCTCCTGAGTAGCTCTCCAGCCAGGCACTGCATAATGCAGTGCAAGATCCTGCTATTACTACGGGCTGCTGGCCTGACTCCATAGGTTAATGCTGAATTGAATAACAAGTCTCCCATTAGTCCTGGGAGGGCTCATGCTGCCTGGAAGAGCCGGCGCAGAAGGGTTTCTAGAGGAGAAGGCGAGTGTCCCAGTAAAAGTGAAGCAGAAACCTTTGCGAATGCCGGATTGCAGCAGTGCCCAGCAGCCTCTCTAACACCCCCTTTCTCCTCTGATAGCTCCAGGCTGCAGATTTCTGTTGCCTATTGTCCTGGCAAGGGTTTCAAAGTCACCGTGGTATGAATATGACACAAATTCCCCTTTCCCCAACCACCCGAGGCACCTTGGCTGTATGAGAGGGGGCACCGAGCTGGCCCGGCTGCAGCCGAGGCCAGTGCTGAGGTCAGCAATAAATAAGAGGCAACATTGTCTGTCCTCCCCACCACGCAAAGGTCTTCCTTAAGGATAGAAATAACTTGCATTTCTGGTGTGGATGGCTCATTCTGTTGAAAAAGAGGGCTCTGTTCCTGCTCTCAGCAGAGACCCCCCTGCCACAGCCTCTGTTATCCCCACTCTTAATGTGGCCACGTTGTGGAGATGTATGCTGGAGCTGGCCCTGTCCCTTGTGTGGGTCTCAGGGGGTGGGTGCTGCAGGCTAACTGTGTGCTTCCCAAGGGTTTGCAGCAAACAGTGGAGACATTGGCACCCTCCCACAGACCCTTTCACTGTGTAAATATTTGTGCTTCCAGATTTTCTCAAAAGGAAACTGAGGCACAGATATCTGTGCTGGAAGGCAGGAGTTTGCCTGCCCATTACTCCTCTCTGCCCTTCTGCCCCATCCTAGGCAGCTGCTTCCCCAAACAGGGCCCCTCTGTCAGACCTGGGGCTGCTGTGGCTGCAGGTAGCAGCAGTGTCTTGAGTGCTGTGGATGGCAGCTCCCTGCGTGCTGGCTGGCCTCTCTGCAGGCTCCAGAGCAGCACACAGGTCTGCCAGGTCAGTGTTTGGGGGACAGCTTAGAGTGGAAAGGGCCAGCTGGGGAAGACAGGCCAGCTTGGTGTGGCCTCCCTGTCCACCACCACCAGTGTGAGGGATGTGGCAGGCTGCTGGCCTGCCACATCACAGCAATGGCTTTGGATAGGATCGCTCTTCTATCCCTGGTTTTGAGGTAATTGTCAGCAGTGATGTACAGATTATGTCTGCAAAGCCGTCTAAGGAATTTCAAACCATGTTGTTCACTACAGTGACCTCATGGACCTTGTCTCTCCACCTGTGGAAAGCTTTGAAAATCACCTTCTCACTTCTTGCCGTAATTCCCACAGCTCTTGAGCTGCAGGACATTTCCAGAAGTGAATACACAACCCTACTAAACTCAGAATGGGGTTTCCACAGTGTCAAGTTGTTGGTGTTAAGCTTTGTCGTTGCTAAGGCTCTGGTGTTTTCCTACTGCTACAGGCTCCGAGGACTGCTCCAGAAACTTCACTGCCTCCAACGGCACTATTGAGTCTCCTGGTTTCCCTGACAAGTATCCACACAACCTGGACTGCGTCTTCACCATCATAGCCAAGCCAAAGACAGAAATCCTCCTCCACTTTCTGCTTTTTGACCTCGAGCATGATCCACTGCAGTCGGGGGAAGGAGACTGCAAGTATGACTGGCTAGACATCTGGGATGGCATCCCTCAGGGTAAGCCATGGGGTGCTGCACTGCCTTCCTTGGCCCTTCCTGGTGTCTCACAAAGCCCCAAAACTGTGGAGTCTGTGTCTGAGCACCAAGGGTGCCTAACCCCAAGGGTGGCTGCAGCCTGCAACCTGCTATCAGGGCTCTCTGTGCCCGGCTTGGGGACAGCGTGCCTGCAGGAGGCTGCATTCATTAAACCACAAACTACCGGCTCTGTTGTAACCACTGGTCTGAAAAGCCCCATGGGACACTCCAAACACCAGCAGTTCTCTCTCAGGGAAGGGCAGTGCACTCATGCAATGATGGGAGGACCTCACTACCTTATAGCAAAGCTGAGAAACGGGGCATTCTAGAGCACTTCCCAGCAACTGCAGAGCAATGCCTGCTGCAGTGAATATTTCTGCACTGCATGGCACCAGGCCAATGGATATAAAAAACAGCCCATCCCCAAAGCCTATCTTTTTTATTCTGATCAGCAATGTGCTGGTGACCCAGGAGGCTGGTGGAAAAGCAGGCATTACCTTCGCTGCTCTTTCTTTTGCAGTTGGGCCCTTGATAGGCAGGTATTGTGGGACTAAGATGCCATCGGACATCCGCTCAACCACCGGCGTCCTCTCTCTCACCTTCCACACGGACCTGGCAGTGGCTAAGGACGGTTTCTCTGCTCAGTACTACTTGATCCACCAGGAAGTCCCAGAAAGTAAGTTGGAAATGTGTGTGTACGACTTCGTTGTGTCCCCTGTGTTTCCTGTCTGTCATTTGGCATATGCAAGAGTGAAGCAGGCAGAAGTGTGTCCAGGGGCTGGTTCTCCACCAGCAGTGCAGACAGCAGTTTCACTTAGATCTGTTCTCTGTTTCTGATAGAAGTAAGATTTCAGTAAGAATTTCACTTTCTGACCTTTTGTTGACTTTTCACTTGCCTGTGAAGTCTTCTCAATACCTTCTGGGTTAGAATTTTTCATGTATGTGCTCAGCCCAAAGGATTTAGGGGAAGACTTCAGCCCAGCATGTGCAGCAGATTTTTTAAAGCATGGGGGAAAATATGCGCTTTCTCTCTCTCTCTAGTTTTCCAGAAATTCACAGTCCCAAACCACAAATTGGAATTTCTTGGCTGACTAATTAAAGATTGCTTAAAGCTCTAAGAATTTCAAGCCAAATTTTGTTTTATAACCCTTAATAAGGGAGGTAAATTGATGTGGAGTGAGTAAGTAAGCTATGTATTTTGAGAATGAAGAGCGTTTTGATTCTTTGTGATAACACTTGCAGGCAAGGAAAGGTTCCATGTGTTTTCCCATGGTATTTTTGCCTCAGAGCTACTGTTCTTGACCTCTGTTTGCAGTGAACTTCTGATACAAGAGAAGAAGCCTTCAGGATACCCCTCAGTCCCAGAGAAGAGAGGGAGTCCCTGACCTGCCGCTGAAAGCCTGTGAGAGAGAGCAGAGCAGAGTAGGGGTTGTGCAGCACCAGGGCAGCAGGGTTACAACCTCTTACTCTGTGATTGAGTAAGGGATGTTCTGCTGAGGCTGTGAGAGTTACAGACAAGCATGAGCTCTTCACCATTACCTATTGCCACACTCAGTTGATCTGTTCTTTAATCCCTTTTCTGTTCTGGATTTGAAAATAAGATGTTGAACACAAAGCTTGAGAAATCAAGCACAAGAGCCCTCATTAAAGTGCCAGGCCTGTTTTCATTTATGGTGATGTGAATTGAAACTTTAATAATAGCACTGACAGCCTAACTTGGCCCATTATTTCCACCCAAGGTTGACTTGGCCACATTAAAAACACAGGAATTTTGGTGGTTTTACAGAGCAGCACACTTGGACCCATGCAGTATTTTCTATCACTGTTTTCTTTACTATTGCTTTTACAGGACAGCTGCCATAAAATAGATGAAATGTGCCATAAAACTGAGCTAATTGTGACTTTAAAGCCTTAGAAGTGAGGAGAGCCAAAGAAAAGCATAGCAGTGTCTTTCATAATCTTGTCTGGTTAATCCCAATGGGCCTGATACATCATAGAGTGCATGCAGATATACACAGACACATACACATGTGCATTCCTGCTCTCACATGCACACAAAACCTTTAGAGCTGCCCATTCCAATCCTTAACGTTCCTGCTGGCAACAGTAAGCACCCTCCTAATGTGTCTGTCTGTATTCCTTGCCTTGTCAGTGCTTAGATTTCACCTACAGCCCTCAAGAAGATGGGAACTTTGTGGCAAGACTACTTGGAACATCTTAGTGGAGGTGGAGGGAGGGAAGGGACAGAATTGTGTCAAAACTGAGCAAAGGTGAAGATAGAGAAAGGGAGAAAGATCTCCCTGACTTAAAGACTGTATTAGTGTTCAGAGGGCCATGCCAACACAAAGCTGCCCTATCTATAATTTTTCAGTGCCATCTGTGAACACACACACAACCTGCGAGATGGTGCAGATCTGTTCATGTTTCCAGACAGGCAGCTTTGCTCAGGGTTAGCTGGACAGATTAGTTCAGGGCTGCCTTTCACCTGGGCGTGAAGTACTGAGACTGTAAACCAATCTCTGTATGTGTGTGTCTGCTCTAGACTTTCAGTGCAATGTGCCTCTGGGGATGGAGTCTGGCAGGATCTCCAACATGCAGATCAGTGCCTCCTCCACCTACTCAGATGGGCGATGGACCCCTCAGCAGAGCCGGCTCAACAGTGATGACAACGGCTGGACCCCCAATGTAGACAGCAACAAAGAGTACCTCCAGGTACCCTTCCAGACCCCTCTCCTCTTCCCCCACCAAATGGAGTGTCACGCTGTTAAACTGACCCTTGACCATAAGGCTTGTTGAATTTTTTATTGCCTCAGTGGCTCATGGGGAGCAAGCAGCGGGGGAGCTGCAGTGCCTCGGTGAAATGCGGCAGGCTGGCTCTGCCATTAGCCTGCCCGCACAAGGACTGACTCCATCCGCTGTCTCTCTCCCGCCCCCTCCTTTCTGCCCAAACCTTGATGGACTTTCCATCAGACTGACAGAGACTGAGAGACCTCTGCCACTTACAAGGGCCACTGACTCCGCCACTGGCCCGAGGACCAAGGTCTCCAGGGGGTGCATAGAAAAACAACTAGAATAATATTTATCTCATCAGTGATGCAGGGAGCGTGAGCGGGCTGGTGTCAGGCGGGGGGCTGACAGAGCAAAGGCTTTCCCTGGGAGCTGGTTAGAGCCACAGTGTGTCCGCACACGGCTTCTGGCTGTGTCACATCGCCGGGAGACGCTGCTTGCTAAAGGGCACTGCGAGCAGGAGGTGGTGAATGTCATTGCCTCTAGCAGACGTCTCATTCTTCATTCATGGCAGGGCTACTAAGCCAGCTCTGCTGACCTTTCTCAACCCATGTTGTAAAACAAAACAAAACAAAACAAAAAAACCACCCCAAAAAAACCAGCAAGGGAAAACCAAGAGCTGCAGCACTTGCTAATTGGATATCATGCTTTTATTTTACATGGAAAAAGTCAGTCTCTGTCCTGCTTTAATGGACATGTGCTTCTGTGCAGATCCTATTGCTTGGTCTGAGGCAGGAAGAAGGTTTTGTGATGGTCCCATATAAACAGACACCAAGACCCTTAGCTACTCTTGGCCCGGGGTCCTATCCTCCTGAAGTCAGCGCTGGGAAGGGTTGTGGTTGTTCAACTGTGCACCCACAGATAGAGTGAGCTGAATTTCCACCTTTTTATTTTTCAAGGACACAGAGAGAAACTAATTAGCCACTCTGGACTCTCAGGTGGTCACCACTCTCTTTCTTGTCCCCTTTTCCCCCTGAAAGGTGGACCTCCACTTCCTGACTGTGCTCACAGCCATTGCTACACAGGGTGCCATCTCGAGAGAAACCCAGAAGGGCTACTATGTCCGTACCTACAAGCTGGAGGTCAGCACCAATGGGGAGGACTGGATGATGTACCGACATGGGAAAAACCACAAGGTAATGTCCTTTTTGTCTCTTCTGCCTGCACCTTGGTGAGTCTTGCAGCCAACAAGTGGGAAGAGAACTGAGAGATTTTGCAGGCCCGGAGGGTTTAATCCATGAGGGACCCTTTTTCTGATGACAGCTAAGAGACTGATGATGCTCTGAGCAGAAATAGTCCTTTCTCCTCTGCACAGCAGAGGATTTCCTTGGAAAACCTGGCTGCTGCTGCATCTTTCGTGGTGGCGGGAGTATGTTCTTTGACTGTAAATGAAGGAGAAAATGTTTTCCCTGCCTGTGTTTTGCCATGTAAGATTCATTGAGCTTTTATGGCCGTAGACCCATCTGCATGCTGGGTTAACAATCACAAAACCACATGAAACTGTAGTTCAGGAGTTACTGAGGCCTGGAAATGAAAGGGCACAAATCCTAAGAGGCAATTGCACCATCCCAGAGAACAAAATGAGCAATAAATAATGAGAAACAATTCAGGCTGCCAGAGCTGTGGGATCTGCACTAAGCAGGCATGGTCAGCAAGGGTGCATTGAGCCCTGGGAGCTGTGCATGTTCTTGCAGTGTTTCTAGGACACCCACAGAGATGGGAGCAAGGAGGAAGGAGGGTGGTAAATATGGGTGTTCATCCATTTCACACCAAATGAGTGCTGGTGTGTGGCCAGGAGAGATAAACTTGGAGCGGTCTGCATGGGAGCTTTGGTGTATGGGCAGGAGGGTTAAGGTAGCCATGGTTCTGGGCTGGTTTTTCTCTGTCAATTCCTTTGTTCATGTGGTTGTTCCCTGGGTAAGGGTGCCTCAAGAAAGCGTTTCCCTGCTCTTCTGTGGCACCCACCGGCACTGCTGCTGTGTTCAGGTCCTCCTTGCTGATGTGCCAAAGTGTGTCTGTGTGAACTCTGTGGCTGGCATCCCACACCTGCCCCCCCACACACATCCCAGTAATTTTTGATTGCTCAGCACTTCTGTTAAATTAGCTGTCCCTTCCCTTTGCTGGCACGGGTGCTGCTGGCATGAAATGCAGTAGCCTGCCTTGTCCAGGATTCATCCAGACATTTCCTTCCCTTCCGGGCTGTGTGATTTCCCCTTCCCCACAAGTGTGTCTTAGGTTCAAATTCCCTCTGCTTCCCAGAATGAGTCCTCTCTGTGCAGAGGTCCCTATCAGGGTCTCATACCTGCAATATTTGGAGTATTTAAGCTCCTCTTGCCAGTGAGGAGTGTTAGTCCTATTTTAGAAGGAAATGGAGGCACAGGGCAGCCCAGCATGACACAGGGGAGTTCTCAGCTGGGCTCCTGCAGATCTTGGCTGGGCTGGCTCCAGGACAGTAGCTCAGGGCAGAACTCATGTACAGTCCTAACACAGTGCCCGTGCAGTGGTGTGGAGCCTCTGTGCTCTCCCAGGACCCACTGGTTGCAGCAGACCTTTCAGTGAACTGGAGCCATCTCTCCTCACCCCAGGTGGGTTTGGGGTGTCATGGGGACCATTTCTGAAAGCTGACTCAGGCAGGAGATACTCATCATGCTGGGCACAGAGATGAGCTATATACACAGCTCAGTGTTCAAATAACCACTGGCAATAAATTTACCTTTTCAAGTCTTAACTGGAGCAGGAATCTGGCCTGGAGGGTGGTTTTAGTTGCAGAGGAGAATAAATATCCCTGCCTTGCAGTCCTGGGCGTTGGAGACTGTATCCTCAGCCAGGGTGGAGCAGGACAGCATGACTGATTTCAGTGCTGCTGAGCCAATTTACATTGCTCCAGCGAGACCCTAAAGCCTGGTTGGTGCCAATCCAAAACAATCCTACAACCACCTGAATTGCCACCATTTTGGGACTTGGCCTTTGATTTCTGTCAGCTGTTTTCTACTCTGTTTTCTCTTTTCATTAAAAAAGTGCAAAAATCAAACCTCTTCTTTTGTACTTCTCTATTCCAGTCTCTGTTTGTCCCCACATTCTGGTCTTAATTTAGCAGACACCTCCCAAGGCTGGAGGATAAGTAATTTCTTTTTGGTGGCTCGCCTACCCCTGGCATCCGGGTGACTGCTTTCCTGTCCTGCCAAACAACTGGCTGCCAGCTGCTGAGCTACACGGGGGCCAGGGCGAGGCCACTTGATCACAGACCTGGTGCCGGGGGCCCGGTCCCCCATTCCGTGCCCGCATTAATCCCGTGGTTCCTGTGCGAAGCAAGCTCCCTGATGTCTGTGCTCAAGGTGCAGCTCCCTCCCTGCACCGGCGCGGAGCTCTGCCAGCCCGGGCTGCAGCGCTGGAGCACACCATGCCAAAGGGATTCGTCAGGTCTGCCGCAGCTTGATTTGGTGCCATGAGGAGCAGGGAGGGAGGGGAAGGTGTGGACAGACAGGGGCTCTCTGTAAACATGCAGATAGGTACATGTATATAAAGACACATATATATATGTATATCTGCACATACACACAGATGTATATGCATGTGCACACATAGGCATATGGGGCATACCAAGCACTGCTCTGAATTTCTGCCAGCTCTGTGGGCCAAAAGCAATGCTCTGCCATGTATAGGTGGGTCAGCTAACATTCACATACATATTTATCGGGGAGCTAATGCAAGAGAAAACCAGCAAGTGCAGGAGGGGTGGGGAGGGGATGATGCTCCCTGCAGAGGATGGGAAGCTCTCATAGCCTCTCTTTTGCCCCCTGCTTCCCCTCACTCTGGTGTTTCAGATGACAGTGGGGCCAGGGTGTTTCCCTGCCAAATGTGATGGCTCACCTTTGAGTCCCCAGCTGCTGGCACTCAGCAGCAAGGGAAACGGGAAAGGCAGGATGGAGCAGCGGAAAATGTGATTAATATGTGCTTGCAGCAGACAGGGCTGGCTGGGCTGTTTCCGTGCCGAGCACTGCTACGTTTCTGGGATGGGGAGGCAGTGGGAAGGCAGCCGGCAGGAGTGGAGCTCCACACTCGCTCCCTCCCCTTCCCACCCCATCCCTGCCAGGCTTTAGCCCTTCCTGGCAGCACACTCCCCACAAAGCCTGGCCCAGATATCCCGCTGTCCAGGGGATGGTGGGATCCTATCTTTCCCTCAGGCACAGGACCAGGGGGGAAGGCTAACCCAGCAACCTGGCCAGAGGTGCTGCGCTGTCTTCCTGTGCGTCCCTGAGAGGGGAGACAGGGAGGAGAGGGCCATCACCATGTGCCATCCCATACTTGCCCCTTACAACTCACCAGCATGCCCCCACCAGGGGACAGGGCCAAACCAACCCTGCTGTGGAAAAGCTGGTCTGGCTCTTGCCCTCTCTGTTGAGTCCACCTCCTGTGACCTGGGGCCAGGCCCGTGGCCTCTGAGGTTATCTTCCAGGCAGCTGCCCTGATGTTCGTGCCGAGATCTTATCTAATGGTTTGCAAATGTCTTTAGAAAACAACAACTCTTCTTGAACCCAAGGAAGGAAAAGAGCACCTGGCAGGATTAGACCTTTTGTTTTTGTCCATTTTCTTTGGACAGACTCAGCTATGAGGATTTTATCAGAAAACCAAGTTCTTATCCATTCTGATCTGCTTCCTTCTTTGTAGCATCTCAGGTTCCAGCTCCCGTGTGGTCTGAGCCGCTCCATCTTAGTAACTGCAGAGATGAGCTCATGGGAATCACCTAGTGTGGCAAGGGACTGGGGATCGGATGGATTTCAGCATTTGGAGTGGATTGGGACCATGATGAATGCTGCTCTCACTGCCTCCATTGCTCTGTGTGTAAAATGCAACTGAAACATTTGTTTTCAGAATCTGTAGAAATCAATGGATGAGAAATGGCAGCAAGATCCAGCTGATGTGCATTTTTCATTTCTTACTCATTTTTATCATTTTGTGTTTGTTGTTAGTTAGCTTTCCTGGGTGGCATTTCAGGTAGCTGCACAGAAATTGAATTGCTGCAAAGTGCAGTATCTCAGGTGTACATTGGAGCTGGGGACATCAGAGGTTTTTGGTGCTGGCAGTGAATATTGAGGATGACTCTATGGAGACCCTTGTGCCTTCCCTTAGGAGTGTTCCTCTGTCTTTTTGGTTCTTAATCAGGTCTCCTGTATTTATTCACCTGAGGAAGGAGAGAAAAGCTTTCAGTCCTGTGGCTTTTTAATCTGGAAAACAGGAAAAGCTGGTGCAATGAGCCAGAGGGCCACGAGAGTTTCTGCACAGAGACATCATGCTGCAGAGGATTTGCCCAGAAACATCCAGGTCCCAGCCTGCTTCTGCTGCTTTTTCAGGCAGGACAAAGACATCAGGCTTTGCCAAAGGCAGCCTTGCGCATTCACCCTTGGTGCAGTACCTGGGGAGAATTACAGCCCTGGCTTTCCTAGCAAGGCTGCAGCTTTGTATTTCTGGGCCTGATATCTCCTTTGCAGGCTAACATAGTACCACTCCTCGTGTCCCTGATGACTCCCAAATCTGAGTGGAGCCTCTCAAAGACACAAAGCTGGCAAGCCCAGCCCAGCACACTGTGCCTTGCCCAGACACTGTGCTTTGTTGAGTGTTGCCAAGTATAATTTTTCTTTTAACTCCTTGTTCCTGGATTTAATAAATCCAGAACTATCCACCCTCCACTTGAGCCAGAATCCTCCCACCATCAAACATGCCCCATTTTATGCCTTCCGTATCTGACAAGGAAAATAATCTCCCCTACTTTTCTCCTTCATGCTTCTCTGTCTAAATCCTGAAGCCCTAATCCTGTTAGCATGCTCTGTTCCAGGGCTCTGTCTCCACAGGAGTAACATAATCCTGCAGTAAATCTAGTGGGTCCAAAGACACATACACATGGACGAAGGCAGGGCTGCTGCCATCCTTGGCCTTCTCCTCTTCTTCCCTCAGCCACATTCTGCAGCACCCCAAGAAATTGCATAGTGGTCAAGCAGCATAATAAATAGAGCAGGAGAGAGGTTACCTTCTGCCCCCTCCCTGACTCACCGCCTTTTCAACTTCTTGGCACTTTTTGTCTGTGTCCTTTATCTCCTTCACTCCAAGCTGCCAATGGCACAATTCCCATATCCACTGGAACTAATGTCCCTTCAGCAATCCCCCCCAGTCACCCTGTGATGGTTCCAAACTTGTCAAAAATGCAACTTGCAAATGCTGGTGTGGAGCTTGCATGTGTATGCAGATGGAAAACTTTCACAGTCCTCCTCTAGCCTAGACATCATGTCCCCTGCTTTTACAGCCTCTGCCTTACCACTTGCTTTCTGTGGCAAATTAATTAAGCAGGTCAGCTCTCATTGATTATCAATTTAATTTCACATGCAGACCTGCTGTCTGGACTAAAACGGAAGTAAACATTCAGTGTATGGGGAGAAGATAGGCAGCTTTTTGATGCAGCAGTGAAAGCAAGTTCCCTTGACTGTTTCTTAGAAGATGCTTTTAATCTGTTAATGGTTTTCCCATTCGTCTTCTGGCTCCACCACCCTTCAGTGTGTGTTCATGTGCGTACGCATGTGTGCTCTCCGCTGAGTGTATATCTATTTATCTATCTATCTCCCTAGATCACAGCCAGGTATTTTTTTTTCTGCTGGTGTAAATTACTGTGACTTCTTATACTTCAATGGTGATATGTTGATTTACACCATTCGAAGACTTGGCTCAAAATATGTGCTGAGTGGGATGGGAAGCAGATAGGACGGGAGGAATAGCAATGTTCTATTTTGGTAGAGGGAAGAAATCTTTGCTTTCTTGGCACTCCCAATTTCACACATTTTCTTCCTAGTTCTTCCTATGCTGTGAGAGCTAATTTGAGGCAGGATGTAGAGCCTGTTGAAGTCAACGGGCCTCTCTCCACAGTGTGCTGGGGCTCTGGGGTCAGCATTTTCAGTACAGGGAAACCAGACCCTGGTCAGGGTCAGACCCTGGTCAGCAGCATCAGGACCTGCGGGCTCACAACACGTTTCCACTTGGGAAAGAGGCTGAAAGAGCAGGCATGTGGGAATACCTCAGGTCTCTAGCAGCACCAAGCACATGCCCTCTGAAAGTGGCCCTTTTCTGTTATGCTGAACAGGGTGTGAAGCGATGACTTGCCTGATCAGTTGGGGCTGTTCAGAAGTGAGGCTCAATGGAACAGATCCTACAGCTGGTAGCAGAGCTGGAAGTCGAGTGCTGATTCTGCCCTCGCAAGCTGGTAGTCTGGAGTGTCATGGCCCAGATTCAGAGTTCATAGCTTGTTGAATGTGATCTAGCCTGAGTAAGTTGCTGATTTCTTAATCTAAAGCAGAATTGCAATTGCTCTTCTTGGAAGCAGGTAGTTGGGACCAAGGTTGTCTAAGAGATGTTTTCAGTGATGCCTATGGTAGTGATAAAGTTTTTGGGCTCAGTCCTGCTTCTGCTTTCTGTCAAGCTTGACTGTGCAGAAGTCAGCAACAAATTATACTGGTGTAAATTTGGATTCTGGCCCCTGATGCTCGTATGTGTGAAGTGAGCTAAAAAAGAACAAAACTTGAAATATGTTAAATCAAAAAGAGCAGCAAACCTCGTCAGTGACTGTTAAACATGCTGGTCCATATGCAACCTTTGGCTTATGCAGTCTTCACGCTGCTGATGGTGGGAAGAAAATAGAGGTTGCCAGGAGAAGACTCCACTGGACTTGCTGCCCTTGGACATCTGCTGGGGCCACCATTAGGAGCCATCCTCTGTGACAAAGGGACCTTTGGTCTGACCTGACACGCTGCTCCTTGTGCTAAAATAGTTGCACTGGCTCAGATAAACATTTCCTGTCCTCCGGTGTTAGGTTCAGAGGTAAGGTGTTGTGTGTCAGCTTCTGTGCTGGCATAAAGCTGAAGGCTCTGCTGTGGTGTGGAAATATAACCTTTTAAATTGTTTGTACATGTGTCTGTGTGTCTATGCCCATGGGTTTACAAGACACACACACACGTGCGCACACACACATACACACACACACATGCCTGGAGAGTGTTTCAGACTAACCACTCTTCTTACAGCCCTCCTGCTGGAAAAGAAGGGTATTTGGTGTCTGCTGAGCAAGGAAAAGGATGGGAAGTGAGGTCAGACAGGATAAAATAGGATATTAAAAACACATAAACCATGCTGTGTTGCTAAACGGTAGCAGCATGATATATATTCTCTGGATTAGCATTTCTGCTCAAGTTCACATCAACCCCTTATCCCAATTACCAGCCAGATTTGCAACTGATTCCCTCTGTGGGGTGGCTGCTCCCTGCCCTGAAGGAGTGGATGGTGATGTGCAGGGGCAGCCCAGAGCTAGCTGGGGTGCTGTGAACAGCGCTGTAAACACCCTCTGCACTCCCTGCCGTGCTGGATCCTGGGAGAAGAGAAGTAACATGTGCCATCTGCAAGCCTAGAGCCACAGGAGGCTTACAAAATGCTTCCTAGCTGCTATTCAAGGCAAGGGGCCAGGATACTGCCTCACCATTTCTTCTGTCCTCAATTGTTTGACTCTTGCCTCCCACAGGAGATTGGTGCCAGAGATTACACTCTTGTGCTTTCCTGAGATAAACTTACTGGGAACTCTTGTGCTTAGTATACATACACATAGTGGGAGCTTGCAGAAGAGCCCAGCCAGCATCTCAGTGTGGATGAGGTTCCTGGCTGAGATGGGAGGATAGTCTAGCCCTGTCCTGAAGTGCTTGGAGTGCAAGCAGGCAATGTCTGCAGCCTTGGTTGGTGAGCTATGGTGCTTTATGCTGGGGCAGAGAAAGGGTTGAAAATTACCCTCCCCTTGGGTATTTCCTCTTTCCCTCCCTTTTTTTTCCCACAGTGGCTTTGCAGCCTAAAATAGAAACATGTATATCCAGTCCTTGTCCGGCCTATTTAAAAAATGGGCAGAAGAGGTGGATCTAACATCCATCTGGTAGTTATTGATTATGGCCATCTGGTAAGGCAGCAGCCTTTTCATACCATGTGGGATCACAAGCTCCTGAAAAGCTGTCTCCTTGTGGTTGCACGTGCACGGGGGAGGTAAAGGCAAGGGGCTGGCTGAGGCAGCAGCTTGTCACCCCAGGCAGAGGTGCATCCTTCCTGCTCACACCACTGCTTGCACATGATGTTTCCTGGTGGAGCTCAGTGCAAGGATGCATCAGGATGTCAGCCTGTTTGGGGGCATCTGGTCATTTGTGCTGGAGCAGATCTAGGTCTGGGGGCTGCCTTGAGGCAGCTGAGGCCTGATAGTCTGAGGTGCCTTGAAGTGCTGTGAGAGGCATTCAGGCAGAAAGCTCCTGGCCCTCCTGCCTGCTAGGTGAGTCTGCCCACCATGCTGTCCTGACAGCGGCTCACATCTCCCTGCTGGCCCCTGGTCCTTGCCGTGGTTGAGGCTGGCCCCAACCAGAAAACTTTTCCTTGGTTTTCCCTGCTGAGATTATTTTGACAGCTTATCTGGTGAGGATGTAACAGTGTGTGCAAATGTACATTTGTGCCTCCCTTCCCTTGCAGACATTTCAGGCCAATGAGGATGCCACAGAGGTGGTTCTCAACAAGATCCACAGCCCAGTGCTCACACGTTTCGTGCGCATCCGTCCCCAGACCTGGCACAACGGCATCGCCCTGAGGCTGGAGCTGTATGGCTGCCGCATCACTGGTGAGGGTCCCCTCCTCCCCTTGGCTTCAGTGCTCCTCTCTGTCCTTCCAACAGCCTGTCCCAGGGTGCTGTCCCTTGCCACTGTCGTGGCTGCTTGTGGTGGGAGTGGTGACACTGTGACTAGCATGGACACATCCATCGCAAGGGATGTGCTTGGAAGGACAGGACTCCAGGTCCTGGAGGGAGTGGGAAATGCCCAGGGCTGGTATTGGTTTAGTGTCCAGAGCTTAATGCTGTCAGGAGGACCATGAGCACTTCCCTCCAATTACCCTGACTGTCCATGGCCTTTCCTTCCCTGCAGATTCTCCCTGCTCCAGCTTGCTGGGAATGCTTTCTGGCCTCATTCCTGACTCACAGATCTCTGCCTCCTCCATCAGAGGCTATGACTGGTCCCCCAGCATGGCCCGCCTGGTGAGCAGCCGCTCGGGCTGGTTTCCCCGTGTGCCCCAAGCCCAGCCTGGGGAGGAGTGGCTGCAGGTGGACCTTGGTGTCCCAAAGAACATCAAAGGCGTCATTATTCAGGGGGCCCGTGGAGGGGACAGCGTGACCACCACTGAGTCCCGTTCCTTTGTGAAGAAGTTTAAGGTGGCCTACAGCATGAATGGAAAGGACTGGGACTTCATCCAGGACCCCAAAACAATGCAAGCCAAGGTAGGCACTGCCCGGAGCAGCTGCAAAACTGGACATGTTTCTGACTAGCTTCAGTCTGCCTGATGGGGTCTTGGGAAACTGCCTGTCCACTTCCACAGAGACCTTGGGAGCTTGGGGTTGTCACCATGAAATCCAAGGCTGTGTTGCTTGGTGCTGCTCCAAATCTGTACTAGTGGCCATAAGTTCCAGCTTTCCCCTGGGATGGCAATTTCTTTTCATTTTCTATTGTGGACCGGGCATGGAGATGTGGACATCACCTGCTGCTTCTTCCACCTCCTGCAGGTCAGAGTCCAAAAGATTGTGTATTTTATTATGTTTTGTGCAAAACAATTACGTTTTACACAAACTAATTACATATTTTAAGGGGAAAGATGTGGCTGTTGTGGTGTGTACCTCTGAAAGAGGAAGTTGAATCACAACTCCTCTTTAGGAAATTTTCTGTATCTCAAGTCTCTTTGCCACACTGATGTGACCCTGAAATTCCCCAAGTTTTTTCCTTATCGTTGGAGTTCCCCATAATCTTTCTGCTTAGTGGTATGGGAGTGGCAGGGAGCTTGTGAAATAAATAAGTTCTCTGCTACTGCCTGTTCTGTTTTTATGCATACTCTTCTGCTTAAAATTTGGGTAAGTTTTAATTTTTCCTGATCCTTCAAATGAGGGCTGATGCTATCTATAGCCCTCTGTTTATTCCCCACAGACTTTAGCTTGCGCATGTAAGCTGAAAAACAGCAGTTCTTGGACTGTGAGGAAAACCAAGCGTTTACACCATCCTAGAACATGCAGTAGCCTCTTTATTTACCAAAGGACAAATCTGATCTCATTTGTATGTGAAGTTAGTGGATATTCCCCAGGCTTCCCCTGCATGGCTTGGATCAGAATCTAACTCTTGGATTCTGAGCAGAGGCCAGGAAAGATTGTGCAAGTTTCTTAGAAATAGCCTGGCCGGTCCTCTTGAAACTGAGAAGGAGCAGCCCAAATTCTGCTTAGCTGTGCTCAACGACCTGGAGTCAGGCAGCTAAACTACTTCAAACTGTGACTACGTTCTGCCAGACCCAAAATATCAAATCTGGTTAAGAGGATGTGAAACACACACATCTCTTACCTTTTCTCTCTCTCTCTCTCTGTAGCTTTTTGAAGGCAACATCCACTACGACATCCCTGAAGTCCGGAGGTTTGACCCAGTTCCTGCCCAGTACATCCGAGTGCACCCAGAGAGGTGGTCCCCAGCGGGAATAGGAATGCGTCTGGAGGTGCTGGGCTGTGACTGGACAGGTAGGAGCCCCTACACCTCTGCACACTGGCTGCTCTGGGGCCAAGCACTGAACCAGCAAGGTGCCAACTTAAGGTTATTTCCTGCTGTCCTACCTCGGCCATGCTGTGGCAGGGAGACTGCAGCCATGAAGGCAGCACCTGGAGGGTGGCTTGGCCTCACCTTTTCTCATTTCCACCTTGGAAAGAACTGGCCTTGATGCAGGATGTAGCAGCAATGTTTGGACTCCAAGCTTTCACACAGAATCCCATGCGGAATTTGTCCTCGACTCCCTTCACACTCCTTGCAGATCTGGACATTGTGCAGTCTTTCACAGTCTCTTATGTTAGAGGACATTTGGGCACTCTAGTCCAAATAATAAGACAAAAAGTAGGAGGAGAAGCAGAGGTGCAGTGACCAATACTTCATATCCTGAGAGCTGCCACAACAAGGCTTTGCTGTAGAAACAACAGTCCCTCTCTCACTGAACCCAATGCAGAAACCTTTTTGCAGACAAGGTTGGGGAGTTAACTCTATGACATCTCTACAGACATCCCTAAGACCCAGGAAATCTGTTCACTCTCGCCCACCTGTTTTTCACACATGGTATGCCTTTCAGCCCCCATTGCTTTTAATACAGAGATGAACAGTGACTTCACACACTCACTGAGATCAGTAGAGGTTGTGCCTCTGACCCTCTGAGGTTCAGTGGTGATTGATTTCTCCATAGTTTCATCCCCAAAAGCAAAAAATGCACCCAAAGGGTCATTTGGTCTGATGCCAACTTTGCAGTGCCAGCGGCTAGTTGTCCTCTTTTTTAATCTTTTATTTTTTAATAATACGCTCATGTATGAATCTGGAGTCCAGATGTCAGTGATAAAGAGGTATGATTTCCATTTTATAAACACATCTGTAGAAGGCATTTTCTTGTAAGAATTCCCATTCTAGGAAGCTTGAAAGATACAGAGATTTTTTTATCCTCTTGTGCAGTCTTTACTAGCATTTCCTCCTGTGACATGCTGCAAGATGCATTGCAAACACTTAACAGCAAATTACACAACACATGTACACGCTATTAATAACTATTAATAATTTTTTACCTTTGAAGTCAACAGTAAATATCCCCCTTGACTGGAAATCCATTGTAAATTATCTAAACTTTAAATCAGATCAGATCTTAATTTAAATCTTACGACATCTTAGGGTGTTGTGGGAGAAGCAGGTGCAAGAAGCAGGAGCTGAGGGTTGTGTGCAGAAGTGGTCAGGCAACTCCCACACTGCTGCTTCCTGCAGCTCCCAGGAGTGTCCAGCTGCCAGGTCTCTGCAGACCACTGCTGGATGGTGCATCACAGACTGCATCACTGCCACAGAGGGAGGCAGTCACCCAGGACCTCCAGCCATGTGCATGCCAGCCCTTCCGCTGCACTCCTCTGGCTTAGAGAATAAGACTGTTTTGTCGTCTCTAACTTCTTGTGCTACTTTTGGCCTAAATTTTCTTTTACATGTGTGTCCACACTCATTTTCATTATCAGTAGCAACAGCACATGTTTTTTCCAGGCAAGGTGCTTTATGGTCATTTTCCAGTCTGGGTAATAATTTTGCACATTGTAATGTTTAAAACTCAACTGCCAGGTCATAAATATCCGTAGCTTTATTAATCTACAGGCATTCAGCTTTGTAATCAGAGTAGGGCTTGTAATCTTGTGGATTCACCATGTTATAAAAAGCATTTATATCCCTGATGCAACCTGGGGAGCAGAGATAGCCCATGGCATTATCTGCATGCATAATCCAGGCAGGCTACATGCAGCAGGCCCTGACAATCCCCAGACAGGGCCCTCCTTTGCTGGGAGGACCCAGGCATGTTACAAAAGTGGCTGAGAAAACCCAGGCGATTGCACTTGTTAGGGAACAAGATTAAGAAATGAATTAAAACAAGATGATTAAAAATATTTTCAAGTAAGGGTCTAAGCCCATGTGCACCCTGCCCAGGTGTTTCTATTTCTTATCAGCAGCAAGCATCTTAATTACAGAGTTAAACAGGTAACAGCCGCAACTGGGCTCACAAACTAGCTGGCTACTAACTCAAAAACTGGGAAGCAGGCAGTCAGCAATTGGCTTCTTTCAAAGACCTGCCAAAATTTTTCCTCTGAAGAGTGGAGAATGATGAATGTTCACTTGCAGCTGGGTTTCTCTCCTTTGAAGTTCCAAACATCTGGTTTCAATTGCTCAGTGACTTTGCATTTTGATTAGCAGTTACCACCAGTCGAACAGACACTTGCAGGGCCAGGGAGGAGCGAGAAAGCGAGCAAGCAAGACCTCTCTTTTTCACTTTCCATTTCACACATGACGCTGTCCTGCCTGTTATTTTCATTATCTCTTGTAACCATCGTGTTGCGGCTCTGCCATGGTAACTGATTTTTCAAGATCTATTTCTGCGGCTTGTCCAGGGTAATGCAACACTGTTGATTTACATCCGCTCAGCATCTGTGTCCCATATGGGATTTGGCTTTCAAGGTCCTTCCACACTGTCACATTTCAGCTATAAATCCTGATACACAGGAACAAAAACCTAAAAAAATGTACCAGCTCCAAATAAGTTCCAGCTTTTGATATGTTGCTTTCACCTGCTGCTTTTTCTTTTATTTTCTTTTTTTTATGACATTTTTCTGAGCCTGGCTGCTTGCAATTTGCTTCTTGGTTGCATTTGGAGTTTTATGGGGTTGTAACAAATTTGAACTTACAAATTAAAAGACTTTGAGGTTATTTGGTATTTTATCCTGAACAAAAGACAGCAGAAAAAAAAAAAAGTACAAAAACCCAGGGAGTTTATGTACAACATGTTTAATAACAGGAAAATAAAAGGGCATAAAGGGGCCTATGGAAAATATTCAATGTATTTAGCCATTTCCTCCTGCTTCTGGCTTTATTAAATGATATCCTGAAGGGTGCCGACAAAGAAACACAATCACACATAACTGAGCAAAGCTGCCTCTTTCTAAGAGTGGAAAGAATCAAGTCTGCTGTACTCCATTTAATGCACCCATAAAAGGAAAGTTTGCTGGAACCTAATGTCATTTACTGTTGATCTTAATATCCTTCCCTTTCTTGCTTAAATTTCCCCTGACACCTGCTTGGAGGCTGCTACACATGGGTCATGTTAGAGAAAGGGAAATTGGACAGAGACCCTTTGAAAGCATAGTCAGGAGCCTGGAGTGTGAAACCAGATGCTTTTTGCAGTGAGCCAGAGCTCACTAGGGGATCCTCTGGGTCCGTTTGCGGTTACATCATTTGCGGGTTTGAGTGACTTGTTTTATAAATTGGCACAATTGGTGGGAATGTTGTGTGTGTTTTTTCAACGTGTCATATGCCTTTATGAAAGAAAAAGATGTTCTGCCTGTGATCTCACTTATCCAGTAATGACAGCTAAGTGGATTGCCAACACCCGTGTAGATTGTAGATTAAAAAATTAAGAGAAAAAGTAGTATGTATGTCTAGAGAAGAGGCTTGTTCAATGGGAACTCCAAATCCATGGAAATCCATCTGGAAAGACAGTTCACTTGAAGTTCAAGCCATGCTGACATTTGTAGCATGTGGAAATCTCATGGTATACTTGTTCTATCTCTTCCTGCCATTATAAGAACATGAAAAAAAAGATATTTTTGCCTTGTTTCTACTACCTGGGCTTCTTGTACTGTCTATGGCAAGCAGCTTCTCTACTCCTTTTTTTCAGACGTCAGGCCCACTGCAGAGACGCTGGTGCCCACTTTGAAGAGCGAAGAGACCACCACTCCCTACCCAACTGATGCGGAAGCAACCGACTGTGGTGATAGCTGCGGAGAAGAGGAGGGTATGTATCAGAGCAGCACATCTTTATCTCAATAACTGATGGGTTAAGAGCTAGGAAAATACTCTTATCTTCCCATTAGCTCCAATACATGGGGCTGATTCCTGGAAAGCTTTGAGTAATATTATTAGTGATAGGCTAGGATTAAAAAAAAACAAAACCAACCCATAAACAAATCTGCCAAAATCTGATAAGTTCTATCAAAGAAGGATGGAAGAGCAAGAGATAGCAACTAATTCAGTCCCTAGGGTACAAGACATGAAGAGCTGGTCTCCCAGCTTCCTTACATGACCTGAAGAAACTCATTTAGTGCCCCGTTTAGAACCATCTCCATTCCAGATCACCTCTTGGCTGGATGTCATAAACTCAGAAGGTGATTCAGACTGCCTGGTATTTAGGGCTCCTTTCGCAGAAGACACAAAGCAAATCACAACATGTATTGAAGACTGATGTCCTGAACACTTATCTGCTTAAGGATCATTTTCCCTAATATCAGCAGCTTAAAATTTAAGACAGTCTGGGCTCCTTATGTGGGCTGTAGAGAGAGAGAGGAACACTAACTCACACCCAGGATTTCATCCACCCAGTCTTTGATGGCTGTCAGATGTACAACAAATGGTTTGGTATCTGTAGCACTTGACTACTTCTTCTGACAATGGAAGAAGCTAAATGTTAGTTTAGACTCTATGCTGTGCTTGTTAAGAGCCAGTGCTGGGGGAGGGCTAATCTTCTCTGCCTCAAATCCCTATTTGTAAAAGCAGACATCATCATTCTTCTGCTTCTTGCAAGGGGGATGTGAGCATCTGAAGGTTGTGAAATGTCCAGATGAAGAGGAGAGGGCTTGACAGAGCTGTGCTAGGTTAGCTGTACAGTGCAGTGTTCAGGAAATGCATTCCTCTGGGTGTGACAGCTGAGCCTGGGCCTCAGCACTGGAGCATTTACACAAGGACTTCAACAAGAATCTCATAAGGAAAAACTATCCGCTGAGACAGCTCCTAGGACTTCTGTCACTTCAGCTTTCAGTCCCAGATAAAGAAAAATAAATAATGAGTTCTAAAATAAATAAATTTATAAAATTAATTTGCCTTTTCACACTTCCCATGGGGATTCTGCTGTACTTTAGTTCTAGAAATGGAAGTTGCAGAAGTAGCTCAAAGGGCCTGATTCTCATTGCTTTGCCTTAGTGATAAGCCTGTGCAACCCTGCAACCATTGAGGCACTTGGGAAAGTGCTGAGAGTAAATTTAGGCCAGTAACAGTCTCTGCAAGAACACAATTCCTGGGTGCAATTCAGGGCAAGAGAGCAAGCAGAGTACACTGTGGAGCGTGGAACCAGCCTCCCTGTCAGCTTCCCTCAGCTTTAGCAATAATTTTCATTCTCATACTCCATAAAACAATGAGTGTGTTTCTCTGGACAATCAGATTTATGACAGACAAACAGAAACAATGCTGCTCTCCAGGGTACGAGATTAGATTGGAATAAAAGGATCCATGATCTGCATTGTTTTATTTTGGAGTGGGAGCATGTAAAAAAAAGCCCTCTGCCCCTTGCAGTGAAGTTCTCCTGATGCCTATCACTTGAGTCACTCAGCTCCTTCTGGCTATCGCTCGTTTTGTGGGCACTGTGATTTAAAACTTCCTCTTTGCTCAGGAAAATCCTGGCCTATAATTAGGCTCAGACTTACATGTGCGCTGAGTGCTTGGTATGGATTCAGCCCATTTCTGCAGCCTCCATGACACATGACTGATTCCCTCAGCCGAAGGAGCCAGCAGCTGCCTCACTGCCACATGCAGCCCCTGGCATGTGCCCGCCTGCCCACAGCCCTGTCTCTGCAGGAAAGCTCTCCAGAGCTTTCAAAGCTGTTGTCACAGGGGAATTAACTCTGCTCCTGTTTCAAGATGGAAAGTTAAAGGACTCACCCAACGACCATGTGGTGAGTCCGTAGCAGAGCTAGAAATAGAGGCTGGCTTCTCTCACTCAGAATCCAAAAGCTTGAGCTCATGGTGGCCCCACGTTTTCCCTGGTAACATTTCCACAGGAAGGTAGGAAGCAGTGAGTGACAGCTCTCCAGGATGACAGACAGCTCCCGTCTGGTGCAAGTGGCTAGGTCTGTCACTCAGGAGCTGGGTTGCTGGAGCACTTGAGATTCTCCTTTTGGAGCCAGGCAGGAACTGCTGAGCATGGGGCACTCAGAAGGATGCTTCCTTGACATTTAAAAAGGCATTTAATATTGACCACTTTAGGGGAGGAAGAGAAGGTGCTGATTAGAGTCTGGAAGCATTTGGTTCTTGCTTTTATATTTGCTTAGTTTGGTGGATTAGGCACAGGGCGTGGTGTGAACATTTTGATGATGCAGAACTTAAGGCTGATCCTTGGAGCTGAGGAAATGTGAGATAGGTTAAAAGCAGTGTGAGTGAGATTTCATGCTTTCTTCCATTTTGATAGCTTGCCAGCTATTTTAGTTTTGAGTTGTTTTTTAATAGCAATCTTTCATTGGGAGGTCATTTTTTTAACCCAACTTTATTTTGCTTCTATTTCTTTTTCTAAGATTCCCAACTCCCTGCGAACTTCAACTGCAACTTTGATCTTCCTGAAGACCTTTGTGGTTGGTCACACGACTTGGCAACCGGTTATACGTGGTCTTTTCAGCCTACAGGCACCTGGATTGGCAACTCTGAACCAAGCCCTGACACTGTGCCTGGTAAGATGATTAATAACACAGCAGGAAAGAGAAAGCTGATGGGGCTTTGTCCTTGTGAACAGTGTGAATGACTATTGCACAGCTATCATGAGTTGCAAGGGTTGTGCAGAGCTGTACTTCTTTTATGGAAACTTTCAGATGCTTTACTGTATGGTTCATGACTTATTTATAGGACTGTGACTGCTGGCACCAAATTATACTAACTGTCCTCTTGAGATAGCCTTGAATCAGGGCTTTGAATCCCATGGGACTGTGAAGGTTAGCCCAAGCTTTGTTCCACATCCTGATCCAAATGTCCCCTGTAGGATCCAGTGCTTTTTCCCCAGAATTCATGTCTTCCTCTCCCATATGTTACTCAGATTGCCTACAGTCTTCAGCTACTCTGCACTCTGGGCTTGCAGAGCCTGGATTTCAGTCTCCTCTAAGTGAAAGATGTGTTAAGCCCTAAGAATGCTGGAAATGCCAGCTTCTTGCTGTTTGACTTTTGCTCTTTTTCTCCTCATGCTCTGGAAGCAGAAAATTTGCATGACTGTGACAGAGCCTAATTTATGGAGGACCTCACTGAGATGTGCTGGCATGGGTTGTAAGGGAGCCTGCCTCTGGCAATGCAGTTGATAGATCAAGTTCTTCAGCTTCACATCTTGGAACTCACGCCAGGACTAGCGTGCTTTCCTTATCCCTCATTGACTTTGTGGCATGGCTGGCATGAAGAACATTTGCCAATTTCCTTATAACAGTAGGCTGTGTCACCGTAGCACCACTTCACTCTCAGTCATTGCTTGGGAAAGTCAAGGCTCCTGCAGGCGAGCTGGCTGATCCTACCTGTCCTGGGCTCTGCCCCGATGCCCGGTGATTCCAGTGTCTGCGTGTCCTGCACCCAGGGAGCCGTGCACGATGTGGGCCCCTCCTCGCCCTCCCCTGGCTAGGGTTGAGTCTCGGAATGCAAACATTCAGGCGAACCTGTTAGCCACCTGGCAGAGTCGCTGGCCAGATTGGCAGTGCCGCCAGCCAGTTGGAAATCCATGCAGCCAACACCTGGTAGGCAGTGCTAAAGAGGAAAATATGTATTCCAGAAACATATGGGAAGAGGAGAATCTGCTACATCTCCACACACAAATCACCCCCACACAAATGCACACATCATTTCTCTCTTCAGCTCCTGAGGTGCTTAGCTTTTTTTTCCTAAGAGACACGGTAATGCTGTAAGTGCAGCCCATATGGACATCTGAAAAATTCTTTGGCGTGACATAGGGATACAGTGTCTGCTATGGAGAAAAATATTTTCATATTTCAAGTGTTTATCTCTTCAGCATTTGAGTGCTTTAGAAGATTAATATCTGGAGCTCAGTGGAGCCTCAGGCAACAGGAGAGAACACTTACAGCCAGCCCCAGACTTAATAACCCTCCCCATCTCATTCACTGTAATAATGTTTAATTAATATAAGTCTCCTGCAAGTAGGATAAAAATTACTTATTTTTATAACTCAGACTCAATTTTTCATTTCATTTCCTCTCCCCTGAGTCTCCCTACAATTAGTTGGCCATAGTTTCTTAGAAGATCCTGTTGTAGCCCAGGAGAGGCTGGTGCTGCCTCAGACAGCAGCACGCAGTCCTGGATTTTACCCTTCTCCTGCTCTTTCTCCTTTTCCTCAGTTATGAATTGCACAGTTTCACTGTTGGGGCTGGGGAACGTCGTCCTACTGAGTTCAGTGGTCTGTTTTTGTGCCAGTGTGGAGAGCTCTCCCTTAGGGTGCTGTGCAGAGTCAGGCACTGAAGCACTGAGGGGCTGCAGGCAGGAATTCCAGCACTGCCCTGCAACTCATGGGCTGTGTGGGCAAGGGAGGAGGAGGAGGTGGTGGCTCGAGGCGGCTGGAGTGACTTACCCAGCTGTGAGGAAAGCCAGCAGCAAACACCAGCACAGGCTGAGGGATCAGCATTGGCACTGCCATGGATCTGCCTCCTGGCTGCCTCAGGCAAGGGTGTGCCATCCTGGCATCCCTGGGCATCCACTGCCTTGACCCCACAGCACAGGGCTGCAGAAGATTTGGAATACAAAGGCATCACTGCTATGCCTCACTTTGGTCCTGCTCTTAGAAATTAACAAGACACGACACAAAAAGAAGCAACTATTTGGTTTTTTCCTCCCCAAAGAGCTTTTAAAGGCAACTGGAGAAACATGAAAAAGAGGCAATGCCAGCTCCTTGGTGGGGACAGAATCAAAGCATTGTTTGGTTCACACTCCCCCATTCTTCCCCTGCCCTTCCCTCGTGCTCCCTCCAGCACTTTGTTTCTAGTTAGAAAATTCACGCTCAGACTCCAGGGAGCAAGGAATGAAAAGCCGTTGTTCGGGGTGGTCTTTGCTTGTGAATTCCCCACCCTGGGGTGAGCAGTTGGGTGAAGAAGAGCAGCTGTGCTTGGTTAGAGGCAGGGCAAAAGTTAAGGGGAACTCAAGGCTGCTGGAGCCAAATTTACTCTGATTTAAAGGTGCTGGCCCAGGCTAGAGGCCATGGCTGCTTCACAGTAGCAAGAAAGTGTGCTGTGCCTTTAAGAGCTGTGTGGAAGATGTTCCTACTTCTTTTGGAAATGACAAAACAAAAATTAAAAAGGAAAAAATAATAATGAAAGGAGGAGCCCTGGCTCAGTCTGCATGAGAGAGGGGGAAGGAAATGACCACGGTGAAATATCCTCTGTGAAGCACTTGATTAGAAAAGTCTGCTGAGAGACAGGCCTGAATTCCTCAGATATCTCCCAATTTCATTTTATGCGCTGCATGCAATTCCTCCTTGTCTTTTGGCACGGAGAACTTCTCAAGACTGACAAGACACCCACTGCTCCCATTCCACTATTTTTATTTCCAAGATACTCTTTCAGGCAGCTCTGCATTTCTTTTTTTAGTCCTGTGTTCCTTGGGCTCTTCGCACCATGGATTAACTCCACGTCCTCTCCTGAGGGCTCCCATTACGTGTCTGGGGACCTCATTGGTGAAAGTGGACCCAAAGTGCCCAGCTCAGCAGAAGCCCAGCATGGTTCCAACTGCTACCTGCCCTTTCCAAGCCTAGAAAATACCATTGGCTCCTTTTTCCATGCCTCCATAAGAGATTGTCAGGATTTTTCCCTCTATGGACTTTCAGATGCTTCCCATCCATGGAAAGATTCCCCTTAGCTGTACCTAGCAAGCTTCAAGGAGCAACAAGTTCAGGTTTCAATGAGATTTCATCCCCCCTCCTGCTGCACACAGTGGCAGCATGCCATTGGTGTCAAGATAAAGGTCTTAAGACCTGAAAATAAATCTGGGCTGATAACTTGGGCACCTCAACTTTTCACCATCTTTGAATTTCACTGGCATCTTGATCCTGACGGGTCTAAAGATCCTGGGTTGTATCCTTAACTGGTCGGTGTGACTGTAATGCTCTCAGTGATGCTACACTAATAAGCCACTACTGGAAGAGCTGGAATCTCCATGTTTTTCCCATTTTTTCCCCTTCCCATTTCTTGCAGCACTTAAGTAAATACCCTGTGGTTCTAGAAGAGCTCTGTGGGATCTGCAGCATTGCCATGTATTGCTTCTCCTTTGGGTGAACTCAGCATCAGGGTCAGAGCCCTGGCAGCATCGTGAGCCCTGTGTTGTTGGCAGCTGTACGTGCACACAGAACAGGAAGCACTTTTAACCTTGCAGCTCCCCTGACCACACAGCTTTTGGGCTGGGCTGCTAAAACCCACTGAGAGCTTCTCTTGTGGGCCACGGCCTTGCTGGCTTTGATGGTCAGGCATGCTGCTCATTTGGGTTGCGGGCACTGCAGGGAAAGGTTTATTTGTTTCAAAGTGTTTTCAGCAGAGGAGTGTTTATAGTCCTCTGAAGTTTCGTAAGAGCTTCTTTTTTAAGAGAAACAAATGTTAAGCTGTTTTTAAGCTGATGGTGACCCCTTACCATTCCTGTGTTTTTCCCATGGGATCTTTAAAAGGGAAAGTTTCATATTTTTCCTGCAATCCATGAGAACTGCTGCCTGAAGGCCTTGATTCTACTGTGCCCAAACCAGCAGAAAGGTTTTCGTGGTGTTAACAGGGCAGGGCTGAACTGAAGTGGGTCTGCACTTACTCTCATGAGAGTCTCAGGGCTTGTGCCTTGGGGACACATTTTGACCTCAAGGGTCAATCCCGTGTCCTTTGAAGTAGGAAGGAGTTTTACATGTGGGGTGGTATGAAAGTCAAGCATTTCTGTGCAATGAGTGAGCAGCTGCACACTGTGGGAAGGAGACCACATATCCATCTCTGTCTGTCTTCGCTCCCCTCATGTGTGGTGCAGATTGCCTCTCAGCAAAGTTGTACGTGTCTCTCCTGACTCGCATTTGCACAGGGAGGACAGCAAACGCTATAAAGTCCTTCCTGCCCTGGCTGCCCACAGCATGGCAGAGCTGGGACACCCCAGCACCCCCATCACAAGAGGTTTGCTGAGTGTCAGCCGGTCTGTGTGAGTTCCCTGGCTGCAGGCCAGGGCCAGGCTCTGTTATCCATGTGCCCATACTGTCTTTCATGAGAGAAGGAGGTGTGGCCATGGTCAGTTCAGCAAAGCTTCTGCTTGCTTGGGCTGGGCTGGAGGCAGAGGAGAAGAAACCATTTCTCTGGGGCTCACTGCTTGCCCCAGTCACATTTTGGACCCAAACACCAGTGACATTCCTGCTTAAAAAGGCAGGCTGGAATGCTCTCTGCAAAGCAAGACAGCATCCCTCAAACCTTAGCACCACCCCATGGCTTTGCAGCCGTGAGTCACAGAGCGGGGCTGGGGACAGCGATGCGTGCAGGAGCAGGCGGCAGCGTGCAGCTTGTGCAGGGCAGCACCAGCCTGCTCCTGCCTGCAGCTGTGCAGGCACAGGCTCTGGGCTGCTGGGGCTGGGCACACCTGTCATGTAGGGGCAGGCAGGGTGCCCACCAGGCTGCCAAAGGACAAGTTTTGGTGGCTGGCAGTTCACTCAGCATAAATGTTGGGCTCTAATTGGCATTAGATTTGTCAGGGACACTGTGCCCTCCCTGCACTCCCTGGGGTTGGTAGCAGGAGTCACAGTTGCACTGTGCTGTTGAGGGCATGAGAATTAATTGAGAGGACGTAATGGCGGGTCCATTAGAAAGGCTCCAGAAAGCAGGCTGGGAGCCTGGTTCTGGGTAAGTGTGGGATTTTATGCCTTTTGACGGGCTGATTTAGAGACTGAAATGGCAAGGACTTGGCAGGCTAATTAACACATAATCAAAATTGAGGGGATTTTCCAGTAGATGCAGTGATCTAGTTAATATAAATATTAGTTTTATGGAGGATTGACTTCCCATCCTAAATGAAAGTCTGGCATTGAGGAGAGGCCTGTCATGAAATTATAGTGGCAGCCTTTTGAGGTGAATTTGCACAACTTGCCAAAAAATTTAAAAATATGATAACTATCCAATTTCAATCTGCATATTCATGCAGCTGCCGTTCCCTTGCTACCAGACCACCCTGCAGTCATGAGGGCATCTGAGCTTATCTGCTCCCCAGGAGTGGCAAGAGCTGATGCAGCTTCCACCTCACATGCCCCAGAAGAACAGCACGATTATGCCTCACTTGGGATGTCCCCTTGGCCACGGCACAGTGTGGTTGGGGTGGCATTTGGGGCTGTGCAAGCAGCAGACAGTGCCTACAGCACTGTGGTTGCCTGTGGGATTTGATGGACAAAAGGTGGCTGCCTCTGGGCTGTAGTGTTGCCAGCTAAAGCACACTGTGCAGCGAGGGAGAGTGCAGCGACCTTTGGAGGGACAGAGTGAAGGCAATTCACGTGGTTCCTCTGTAGGAGCAGCAGCTGTAACTCAACAACATCCAGTGAGGGGGAAATGCAGAGGGAATCTGAAATCTCAATAATTGCTTGTGTACATGCTGCCCAACATGTTTTGCTGGAGCACCTCCAGATGTGCTGCTGAGCTCCGTGAGGGAAGGTGCTTTCCTTGAGAGATGGGGTGAGATGTGCAGGACCTGAGCACAGGCAGGCTGACCTTGCAGAGGGGGCAGCTGCTGTGGCTTGTGCTTGCAGTCTGACCCAAACTGTGAGACTTCATCCCCCGCTGCCCCTAATGTCCTCTCAGATGGCTTCCTGGCAGGAGGGGACAGGTGTGCCAAGAGAAAACTGCTTTGCCCAGATGGTTGGTTTACAGATCCCAGCTGGTGATTTATCCAGGACTCACTGCCATGCACACACAAGGGGCTCTGCCATCGTCTGGCTGAGGAGGTTCCATGTTCACATTACTGGCTCCCTTACATCCAGATGATCCCATAAATCTTCCATGAGATTTACGCCATAGCATCAGTTGCAAAACAGCGGTCAAACGCCTGAGTGGGTTTGTCCTGCCTTTTCTGAGCCTGTGCTTTGAACTACCAGTGCCTGTTCTGTGGGGGACATAGCTATCGTGTTAGAAATACAGAATGCAAAGCAAAGTTCTGGGAAAGAGATTAAAATGCATTTCTGATCCTAGAGGAATTGATCAGCTCATCGTTGCAAAGCTCCCTTCAAGTGTTTAAACAGGTGAAATCAGCCTTTCAGATGATTTCTGTGCCGAAGGCTTCCATTTACTTTATCAAACAGAGTGACTACTGGAACCACCGGGCTTCCACATGCTGTTCCAACTATTAGCTCCACAGTGCCCTTATTCAGTCAGTCTCAGCAAATTTGTAGGGCTTTTCCAAAGGTCCAGCTAGCCATTAGAGTGATCCAGCCATTTCATCTTCAAATGACATAGAAAGTCATGCCTGCCTGCACTCGACTTTCCACCCCAGAAACTGGTATAAGAGCGCATGGTACCCAAACCCAGTGCTACTTGCAGGGAGCAGCTGGAATCACCACTCAAAGACTGAGCCTCCTTGGGACTGACAGTAGGTCCTAGAGAGCTCTATGGGCCCCAGCAAGAGTTGAGCAGGGAGCACAGGAGATAGAGGGTTCCCAAGTCTCTGAAAAATCCTGTGTTGCTGAGGGGAGCATTAATTTTGGCTGCAGTTTAGGAGTTTCTTTGATTTCACAGTTTGATAGAAATGGGAACAAACAGAAGGTCAGTGTCAGTCCTGGAAGGAGGGATGTGACTCAGAGGCACACAGGCTGTTCTGCTCAAGTGGCAAGGCAGCCACACTGGATGCCAGGGTGTGGATAATGGGAGGTGGCCAGCTGCACAATTAGAATAGTCCCCTTTGGTCAGCTGTGGGCTATAGGTAGATCCAAGGATGGCTCAAAACCCTGCACTCACTCAGGCTGCTTAGATACTGGTGCCAAAAGTTGGTCCTGAACTTTGAGGATCTGGATTTGATCATTCCTGAGCCTGGCTAGTGCATTTATGAAAGATTTGCCTGTGAGACCAGTTCAGCTGTGAAATAAGTGTATGACTGCAGTCTGATTTGCTCCCTTGCTTGTTGTTGCTGTTCTTTTCTTGTTGCTGTTTTTTTTTTTTATTTGAAGAGGCTTGTAGTGAATTACAAAAAGAGGATTTTAATTCAGGAGACCTTGATGACTTATTATGCCTTATCACTCCTTAGGCATGGAGTACAGCTTGTTCTTTTTTTTTAATTCCTCCACTTGTTTATCTCCCACATCTCCTCCTCCACTACTACCACTCTGAGGTAAATCACAAGAACACTCCTCCATTAGAAAACGGCATGGTACTTTTTCAAGTGATTCACTCAAGCAGGAGTGGGCAAACACACTTTCATCTTTTTTTCTGCTACTGTTTGTTGGCATAAAGTGCCAAGTGGCCCAGGGACATTTCATAGGTGCTGCAAAATATTGCTAAAAATGTTTCTCTTTCTTTATGCGGCCAGTCGGGAACAGATTTGTCCTTCACAAAGCAAAATCAGTGAAAGTTCATAGGAGTGGATATGCTTTTGAAGTACTTTGATCACATGCTAGGAATAGAATGATGGCAAATATTCCTGTTATCTTGTCCTAAATTTATTTTAGAAGGCTGCATAGCTCACAGTGGTTGGTTTCTGCTCTCTGGCACTGACAATCCTGCAGCAGGGCCAGCACCATTGATAGATCTCCCTTGGGCTGAGATGGCCTGACTGCTGAGCAGCAGTGAGGTCAGCTGCTGTTTTCTGGGTGGGACCTGTCTTTCCATGGATTCCAAGTTCAGGTCTCTCTGGTTTAAGTTTTGGAGGTGTTTTGATTGCCCTTTGCAAACATTCTAAGTGCAGATGCTGCTCTTGCCACTGCTGTGGGCCCTGAAGCCACAGGGGGAACAGGGCAGGCAGGGGCAAGCTGCTCCTCAGAGCTTCACCCATCAGACACAGCAGGCTAAGATATGGGGGAAGTAACAAACCCTTCAGTGTAGTTCTGGGGCAGAGATAATCCTCTTGTGCCTGGGCTGGCACATGCTGGCATGAGGCACCAGTGGCACTTGCCCACTGTATAGCAAGAACAAGTGTGCCCATCCCTTTATTGAGCAAAATGCAAAACGTAGCAATATCTGTAGCTGGCCTATCTGGGTCCCCTTGCACTGCAGCTCTGCAGCTGGAGCAACCCAAGGGACTCTGTCCTGACATTGGTCATGATGGAGGGACAGGTAAAGATCACTTCAGCTACACTTCAGTCTGTGCTAAGGGACTTCAGACATCCAAGCTGCAAATGGGAAACTCCTTGAGGAGGCTTTTCATCAGAGAGGGCTGGAAACCCTGATTCCAGATAAAGTCAGGTGTACCTGGGGATTTGTGTCCATGGGCCTTTGCTGCTATTGGTATTCAGATCAAATATCTCCAGTTCCAGCCTCAGCCTGGAACTTCTCCTGGGGTATCAAGTGTATCAAATCTCTCCTCCCTGAGGACTGACAAAAAATGTGGCACAATTTAAATGTAATATTAGAGCAAGTGAATCCTCTGCTGTATGTATTTCAGCTACCTTCAAGTTTGCAACCACCCAGTTGTCACCTATGCATGCCTCATGCATTGGGTCCATGTCCTTCCTCTGTGCTGTGCTTTAGAGGCTGTTTTGCTGCATTACAGAAAAACTGAGAGCCAGAGTTTCATTTTGTTGTGTGTATCCTCAAAACAAGATGAGTTTTCAGCACTGGCATTTAGAAAAACCCACCTCAGGCTTGTTCACTGAGGAAGCTCCCAGTAGAATAAACACACACACACACACCCTGCCAATGCAATTATCATGGAATTACTTTCTCTGACAATAACTTGCTCGAGCTTTTTAACTTCTTCTAATTATGTCAGTCTTTCTCCTAACCACTTTCTGCTGTTGGTCTCCTAACCAGGGAGAGGGTGGTAGATGGTGAGGGAAGTGTGTGACTCGATGCCCTGCCTGAACTGCACGGGATGCAGCAGTGGCACAGCTGGATGAGCACACAAAGGGTGCTGGTGTGAGACCCCACTTTTGCAGGCATGGGGCTGCCCTGCCATGCAGCACTGCCAAAGCCACTTGGCAAGAGGTGAAACACTTGTTGCCAGTGGCTGCAGAAAATAATAGAATGATGTTTTTCTCTCTGAACAGATGTCAAGAATTACCTGCAACTGCAAAGCAGTGGAAGGAGGGAAGGCCAACGAGCCCGGCTCATCAGCCCCACCATCTATCTGCCCCAGAGTGCTGTCTGCATGGTTTTCCAGTACCAGGCATGGGGCAGCAATGGGGTGATGCTGCGGGTCTGGCGGGAAGCCAGCCAGGAGCACAAGGCACTGTGGGTCATCACAGAGGACCAAGGGGAGGAGTGGAGGGAAGGCCGCATCATTTTGCCAAGCTACGACATGGAGTACCGGGTAAGATGCTTGCAGAAGGTGTGCTGGACCAGGTAGACTTCTCCAGCATCTTGATTCCAGTGTTTCAGAGCCCAGGCCCATTCATCATTAGGGAATGTGGCTGTTTTCATTGTGTTTCTCAAGTTACCATAGTAACTAAGCTACACTGTTTGTTATTCTGAGAGGGCCTGTCTTGTGCACAGACTTGGGCCTTTGTTCAGCCTGTTGCCTTTCTCTTGCCTCAGATCTCCCATTTTGCAAATATTCTCCCTTTTTCTTTTTTTTTTCCTTCCTTCTTTTTTTTTTTCATTTTGTTTTGTGTCTTCCTTCCCCCTCCAAATGCAGGTTACCAGCTAGTCTTGACCAGAGGCAGATGTGCAGCTCCAGGGAGCAAATCCAATAGCCAGGAGAAGTGGGAAGCTGGGAGGGAGCACAGCCAGCTCTTCAGGGTGGGCAGCAAACAGCCATTCTCCAGCCTCAGCTGCAAGTGTTGACATAGGAGAAGGAAGAGGGAATGCAGGCTCATTCGTGAATCCACTTCTCTGTTACCTTAGCCTAGATCAGAGGGCTGTGTGCAGGGCCGCGGGATCAAGGCCCTGTCCCCCTGTCAGGAGATCAGTAGAAGAGAAGGGATGAGCTGGAGGGAGGAAGGAAGCTGCCTGCCTTGCCACAGCCATCTGAGCCCCTCTGGCACAGCTGCACCAGCACCCCATGGAGAGGCTGCTGCTTCCAGGAGTGTCTTTGGCATGGTTGTCCCTTCTGGGCAGAGTGCCGTTTGCCAGGGAGACAGCGCTACTGTTGTCACTTGTTAATGAGCATCAACACAGCATCCAGCACCCTCCAGTGCAGCAGGAAACATGGACTTGCAGGCGAGAGGCAGCACTTCAGTGACCACCCTGGTGGGGAGCCTTGCTCCAGCCAGCTCCCAGCCCTGACCCTGACCTCTCCAAACTGCTGCCTTCCACGTGGGTTGACAGCCTGAGCTTGGGACCCACAGCTCAGACATTCCACTGCCTGTGAAGTCAGCTGCTCAGCCCTTGCAGGCAGGCATGGTTGCCAGCTACCCTGGGTGAAAGGGGGCACCTAATATGGGGAGAGAAGATTTGTGAATACATATCCCTAGGAAATTATTTGGACCCTTAGAATCTTAGTATCACTGGGGTTGAAAAAGGTCACCAAGATCAAGTCCAATCATTAACCAAGCACCACCATGTGCAGCACTAAATTGTATCCACAAGTGCCACATCCACATGCCTTTAGAACACTTCCAGGGATGGTGATTCCACCACTTCCCTTGGCAACCTATTCCAATGCCTTCAGAGTAAGCAGGAGGATATAAAGCAAGAGATTTGCACTGGAGCTGCCTGACTAGTTTGCTTGTATGGATTTGGCTCTTTAATAAAATACCAGGAAACACAATATGCCTACAGATAAGAATGATGGGCAGTGGCTGACTACTTTGTGTGCTAAACGTGAACATACCAGCATTAGCTGAATAATGGTGTCATTATGTAAATATTGCGTCTCCACTCAGCAGTTCCTAGAGCTAACAGCTCTACTTATTTTTGTAAATATATTTTGCCTGTGATTAAGTAGGAATAAGCTGACCCTTCTCCTCTGACATTTCAATACTTTTGTAATGTTGATGGGATCAGCACTTTACAGTTAATGTAGCTGTACATTTTGTGTCCTTCCCTTCCTTTTTGTGATCATAGCTCAGTTAATACTGTGGACCAAAGCTGCCGCTGCAGCTCAGTTATGCCATTTGCACCATTTGTGTAAGGGCTGGGGGGGTTCACTGAGTCTTTATTCCTTATGAGCAGCATTTGACTGAACAAACTGCAAGCCAAGAGTGGCCAGGACAGGCAAAGATCTCTCTGTAAAACCTGTCCATGCACAGCAGCTTTCCCTGGGAAAGGGGAAGGAAGCAGGACTAGTGTCAGGTGATCCACAGGTCTGCAGGGAAAGCCAGGAGAAATTTCCCACCCTTTCCCTTGGGAGCATCAGCCACTCTACTTCCCAGCTTTGCACTGACATTTCTGTCCCAATTTCCCACAGATCGTGTTCGAGGGATTTATCCGCAATGGCCACTCGGGAGAGCTGGCCCTGGATGACATCCGGCTGGGCACTGACATCCCGCTGGAGAACTGCATGGGTACGTGCTGCTCCCCGCCGGGGTCAGGGAGGGAGGGACAGCTCAGGCTGGAGAGCCTTGGCTTGCAGGCTGTCAGTGGGCCCCCGTCCCCTGGCCCACTGAGTTACCAGGAGTTTCTGGATCTCAGCTGGGACTTTCATTGCCCACAAAAGAAATGAGGGCGACAGCCTGTGGGGGACAGGGACAGGGGCTCCGCCTGCGTTGGTGTGAGGAGAAGGAAGCACGTGTCTCTGCCATGCAAAGCTGGAAGAGCAGCTGAGGGTTACTGAGGACTATTCTATGTGATAAGGACATACACCAAATTTAAAAGGAAAGTGCTGAACAAAAGAAGCCAGCTGTCAGTCAGTATTACACACTTAGAGGGGCCGGCGGGTTCAAAAGGAGTCTTCTCTAATAAGAAAAAAAACAGCAGAGAGGTTTTACAGCAATGTTAACAGCATAACAAAAGAAATTTTTGCCCTAGAATTCACTATTTCCCAAACCAGGCTAAAAGCCAGGTAAAAACAGAGAGGACTTGGGAAAAAAAAAGAGCAAAAAAGGCATCTTTCAGCAGTTTGCTGGTGGAGCCGTTGCCCTGCACTTTTCTTCTAGCTGGCATATCTGTCTGATGGCAGTCACACTGGTGGCTCTGGCTGCCGTCTAGCTTGGGTGTGGATTTAGAGGTATCCCAGTTGAGCATGGGACCAGCAGTATTTAATTAGTGAGATCTGTGCTGAGAGCTGCCCAGAGCAGTGAGGTCCTGCTCTTCTACGTAACCTGGGAGAAGCATATTTCACTAGAAAGTGTCTGTCTGACCCATCCTGAAGCCCATGGAAAAAGCGGAGAAGAGCCTCTCTCCCTTCTGTACTTTAAAAGGGCTCATCCAGTGAAGCTGCTCTCCTCACCCCCACTAAGGGAGGATTCCAGTGCCTCCTCACCCGAGCAGGACAAATGCTCTCTTCCAAGGGGTGTTTCTCAGGGGAGGAAGCACCAGACAAACTGTGCTTGGGAAGAGATGGTTACATTCCTTTCCCCTCTATGCAGGCAGGTGAGGATGAGGATGGTACAGGAGCCAGCACTGATAATAAAACAGAGGACTCACACTGCCCCAGAGAGGCTCTTAAGCACCGTTAGTCCCCGTTTCTTTGATGCTTTGAACTCTGCTGGTCTCCCATCTGCCAAAGAAGCTAATACTTCAGATGTCAAATTCCTAGTATTTAAGGCTTGAAAGTGGTGTTTTAATCTCTTGCCTTCTATGGCATTAAAGAGAAGCAAGACCCATGATTAACACTAATAGTATTTCCTATCTAACTTCTTTGGAGTTCAGCAATTCACCTAGCTCCAGTCTTATTGTATCTTGGGCCACATGAACCTAAAGCTTAATATTAAGCAAATTAACAAAATTTGCTTAAAAAGCAAAGCTAAAAACATTAATAACAAAATGTTTAAAACAAAAGAATTAATAAATTACAAAGTTTCAAGCTTTTTCAGACCAAAACCCCACACCTAACTGCTACATAAAATTATTTTACCCAGTCTAAGAAGTTGAATGTGGCTCTTAAAACCCATAAGTATTGTTTGCTTCAGATCACTTCCAGCAAAGGGCTCCCACTGCAAACTTTAACATAACTTAGGGGTCATTTCCAACTTCACTAAACTAATAATGAAATGGTAGTGATACCGTGCTGCTCTCTTTCTTTCAGAGCCATGAGAATAGCTGACTCCAGCACAGGCTACTGTTTTTTCAGATATAATCCTTGGAAGTAATCTGATTCCTTTTTAGCATGAAAGAACGCTAATAAGTCACAATAATTCTTCCCTTTGACAAATGTGTCATTCGCATTTTGAACCCAAGTGATGATTTCATAGCACTCAGTAGAGCCAGAGTCTGCTTCTGTGACTCACAGGCATAATGCAGAAGTAATCTAAAAATAATCAGAAGTCTATTACTTCTGCAAGAAAGTAATCAGTAGTAAGTACCGATTATTGCTTTTCAGATCCAGTAATTTATAATAGATTACATCTTCAAAGTATCTTGAAAGAAGGAAAAATATCACTTGCCTTTGTTTCTTGTCACTGTGAGATGGAGATGAGCAGGGCATCACTGCCCAGAATTAACACAGTTCCCGTGTGAGTAACGGTGCCAAAGCTGAGCCAGAAACCAAAACCACTTTTGGAAATTTAGGGGGTTTCAGGGTTTCATCACTGGACCAGGTGAAGCTTTGTCACTGGATGACTCAGGCCAGCCAGGCTGAATCCAGATGACCCTCAGACATATTTTTCTCTGAAGTGTGTTTGAGTCAAAGCTTTTGGTGTCTGTTTGGTCCCCAGCTGGGGCTGCGTTTCTCGCGGTCCTGGTTGAGGTTGGCTGGCTCCCCGTGCTGTTCCCAGCGAGTGACTCCTGTGGGGCACAGCCACACGCCTGCCCCGCTTGGCCACTGCAAATCAAATCACATGAACTGGGGGCTTGATGTGTAATACTCCATTCTCTAATGTGAGCTTTCCTTTTCCTCTGCAGAACCCATCACAGCTTTCCCAGGTGAGAACTCCTACTTTCCAGGTAAAACTGCACTTCTCTCGGTGGTTTTGTTCTGCTGGCATGGGCTTTTACATCAAAGGAAAGCAATGTGTGTGCTTGTACAAACAGCAAATGTTCTGAGCACTGAAATGGCAAGTGTGTACTAAACCTCCCCCACCACAGCAGCAGGAGATGGCATCCTCTGACTTCTGCTAGGTGACAGGGAACAGGCAAGCAGGCAAGTCCCCTGTCTTGGGACTGAATAGCGTTAGGAAACCTGCCATCATGAGATGCACTTAGCTCCTGAAGAGCAGCTAAGCCCAAAACAGGAAGGCTGAGGAGTAAAGAGTAGTTTTCAACTGACTTAAATGGAAAAAAAGAGTAGCCAATTAAAGTGAAATCTGGTGGCAGTAATTCACATTATTGTGGGTGAAGGTGGTTCTCTAGTTCCTAGATGCTCTGGCAGTGTTCAGTGCTGGCAAAGGAGGGTGGGACCAGTCTGCTTGGAAGGGGAAGGGAGTTGGGAGGTGTAAGTGAGAGAGCAAACTGCCATGAGAAGTGCTGAAGGTGACAGCAAATAAAAAGAAAACAAGGTGAAAATGGTGTATTTAACAGCTTTAATACTAACCTGGAGAATAGAAACCAACATTTCTCTGATCAAACCTGCAGGGTAGGAGAAAAGGTGAGGAACTCCAAGAAACTGCCTCTCTTTTCAGGGGTGGTGCTGTTTGTCTTGCTCTGGAGTGGGAAAAACTATCTGCTTTTGCAAACATCACTTTAGTCTGAGGGGTTTACCTGTTTTTTAAATTTGGATTTTATTTTCCTGCCTGCCTCTTCAGGAATGTGTCTGGGGGTTGTTTTGTGATGAAGAGCAAACTTGGAGCTCCCCTTAATATTGAGAGTTGTTTTGCCAATTCAATCAACATGCCCTTTGACGGAGACGTGATATCTGTACTCTTTCCATCCCCTGTTGTGCTGGTGAGCTGTAAGATATGGCTGGGCCCAACCCTAGAAGCAGCTGTATTTCCATGTGGGCAAAGCAGTCTCTCCATACTGTAACAACTAGAAATTTAGTTCTGCTTGTTTATAGGCTGCCTATTTATCTGGTATTCAGGCTTGTGGTGTTACTGAAAAGCTGCTGTGATATTCTCAGGTGACAGTTAAAGCCTCACAACCATTCATGACTTCCACCATTGCTCTACATTCTCCTAGGCCTGGTCTGGTATCTATTTTGAAAACACCATCCTTGTCTTTTGGGACTTGTTACAGTTTGAACCTCTCTCTGGGTCCTCACATTCTATTTTAAAGTCTGTCCTAAAGTCCTGCTAATTCGTATTGATTGTCTTTCCCCTTTGCCCATGCCCTGCTGCCTGAGTGCCTCCACTTCCCCATTGTGTTCCCCAGGGCACACTGGCTGGGAAGAAACAGTGAGGTCCCTGAGCAGCACAGGCAGATGCTGTTACAGGCACACCTCTCCTTTCCACTGGAATTTGCCAGCTTGTTCCAATGGCTCCTGCCCATTCCTAGCTCCCTCAAGGACATCCTAGCATTGGTCATAACAGGGGAGCAATTGCAATTGCAGCAAAAGGTTGAAAAGGTTTCCCTGGATTACAGGTACAGAGGGATGGAGTGACCTGGGAAAGGGCAAAGTGCAGAGGGAAAGGATGAAGAAGTGAAGACTGGAGGCAATTACATGATAATAATTAAAATGAGGGAGAGACAGACATGCCCAACAGAAGGAGAGGGTAAAATGAGTGAAAGAAGTCTCTGGCTGGAGAAAAAAATGGAGCTGGAGAGAAAAAACTGTGCACGAATTACTGAGATGTTCTACAGCCCCCACTCCTGCAATTACATGATGAGCTGAAAAAGTCAGATGCCATTAAAAATAATAGCAAATCCTTCATCTCTTGGCTTGGGAGTAAAGCTGAAAATATGTACCTTACAGGCTCCAGGATCACAAAGCAAATAATAAGAGAATTTGTGTAGGTGGAATATGTTTCACATAGGGGGTCAGGACCTTACAGGACCAGGAAAGTGTGCTTCAACTGTACTGAATTTGAGCATTGATGCATTTCCACCTTTAAAGGGTACAACAAGTGTCTGGAAGCAAGGAATTAGATAAATACCAGGCTGAAAATAAGAGATATATTCCAAAGAATGCATGGAGAAAAACCATGGAGAAAAACCATGGGGAGAATTTGCCTTTGGGACTGGTGGATTCTCTCCCTGTGGGTATCCTGAAATCAAGATAGAGATATCTCCCTGGAGCAATGACAGGTAGCAGTTAAGGGATTGAGACTGACACTGGTTTTGTGGCATTCAGATTAGATGAGTGTAATACTTGCTTTCATCTGTGTGATCTATGAAAAGTCCAGCTGTGTTGCTTGTCCACAGCAGTTAATGTCAGTGATTTTGGGAAGGAATATGGGCTGTGACATGGCAGTGGCAGAGCAAGGAAGGCAGCCCTCTAGGCAGCTTTCTGGAAAGGATTTTCTCCTTTTTTTTCCCCAGATGACTATTGCTTTTCCTTCTTTGGGTTTTGATTCTCACTGCAAAACTCCAAAACTAGTCCCTATAGGGTGTTCCCTATTGAAAAGACAGAGGGGCAGTACCTGGCCAGGTTGGAGGTGTGGACACCAGCAGCACAACAACATAAAATATCCACCCTGTAGGGATTAAATCAGGTTTCCACTGACTGGTGTTCCAAGCTGTGCCATAAACACAGCAGCCACAAACTTGACAGCAACAGCAGGAGGCAGTTCTTTATTAAGATGAGAGCACTAGTGAATAAATGAGGAAGGGCAAGTATGTGTGTGGCAGAAGGCAAAGGGGAGTGGAAAAATTATTAAGTTAAGAAGATGGATTTTTTTTTTCCATCTCCCTGAGCAGTGAACTTTTCCACTGATATAACAGAAAACTTCCAGAGAGCAGCAGAGCCAGTAAAAACAGAGCAGATAACATCAGCTCTGTGTGCTGAGTGGATGGGCAGCTATATTTAGTGGCTGGCAGTGTAAGGAAGAACAATCATTAATGTTGGGAATTGGCTTCGTTAGGGCTTAGAGACAACTGAGTGTGATTCCTTAATGACTTCAGTTGCTAAATGAACTCTCCAGACTTCTGCTATCTCCTCAGCAAGACCATGCAGTGCGGAAACGGGGGCTGAGGAAGGGCTCTGCACCACCCCTCATGCTGGAAGCCCTGGCTGGGACATCTGGAGTGGGTCAGGGCCAATCAGGGGTTGTCCTGAAGCTGCAGCCAGCTTGAGTTCCCCCTGGGATCTTTCCCACAAGCAGGATCATCTGCAGTACATCATACTGCTTCCCTCCATCCCCGGGCTGGCAGAGAGCAGAGGTGCATGGGGCAGGGGAAAGGGCTGGGCACTATGGCACGTGCTCCTTTCTGGCCAGACCCACCCTTTGTACGCTCAGCCCTCCACTGGGCAATGTTCAGCCGCCAGGAGAAAGCGTTCTTCCCGCTCTCTTGAGACACAGGAGCTGCTGTCACCCCTGACACCTGCCCCTCTCCTCACCCCCACTCCCACCAGGGGACCTGGTGCATATCAGTGCTGTGAGAAGCTGTTTGTCTGTAAATCTCTCGCTGGAACGAGGTGCTGTGTAAGCAGAGATTGTCACTGATTGTAAACACAAGTGGCCTCTACACAGTGAGCAGCCCCACAATATCCGTGGGGGTCAGCCCTGCATCCCCCTGCTGTCAGGCACAGGAGAGGTGTTGCTGATCCATCGGGGATGGTGGTGGGCCACATTCAGGTCTGGGCCAGCTCAGCCAGCTGCATCTGCGGAGGGAGACAGTGGGGGGTTATCAGTGGGGCTCAAGGCAGCACTGAACATGCTCAGCCTCACAGGGAGCTGGCAGCAGCCCCCATGGGATGTCTCACACTGCCACCCCTGTGCAGCCGGGTGAGGGGCAGCAGCTGCTCGGGGGGAACACAGGGATGTGCTGCTCTCATTCCCCCACACCAGCATGGCCAGCAGAGTTAGGGAAGGAGGTCAGAGAGCTGCCTGCTCCCTTCCTTCGCCATCCTCAACACACAGCCCAGCCTGTATCCCCCTTCTGTGGGCACTGTTGGGGGGCGGGAGGGACAGGGCCACCCCCACTCCTGATGGTGAGGAGCAGCTGGGGTGAGACAGGTTGAGAGCAGCATATCTGGCAGTTAGGCTTCTCCTGAGACATCCGAATTTCTTGCCTACAATGACAAACGTGGGTGGTTCTCAGCCTCCTGCTCTGTAAAAGCAGGATTTGTCTTGCTTGTGTGGCTTTTTTCTAGCTTTTGAGGTGTTTTTTTGTTGTTGTTGTTGTAGCTATTCATCTGAGTGCAGTGTTCATTCTTGGTTTTAGTCCCTGTGCCCAGGTTTTGAGGCCCAGGTTTTGGGGAATGGGGAAGGGAGAAAAGCCTTGTGTCAGGGGAACCATCATTTTGCCTCATCTCCTGTGTCACTATCATCAAAGCTGTTGCCATCCCAAATTCCCAGCCAGTGACTCTGCTGTTAGGGAGTGTTTGTAGGGGAGAGCAGAGGCTGTGCTGCAAGATGCCCTTGCTGCTGGCAAAGCTGAGTGCATCCTGCACTGTTGTGTATTTTCCCCTTGGCGTCCTCCAAGTCTGCTCAAGAAACCAAGCTGGAGTTTAGTTAGCACAGAACTCAACAATGTGCTGACACCAAACCTGGGGGCCTCCAAAGTTCTGCTTGCCAGCACAGAGTGGGGGGCTGCCCCCCACTAGCCAGCCAGGGCCAGGAGGAGAGGGTGAGCACAGGAGGGGGGTCAGTGTGTCCAGCAGCAGAGCAAACCCTCCTGAGAGTTTCCCTGAGGACTCCGGCCCCCTTGAAGTAACCAGTAAATAATCGTGGTGCAAAAATACATCCCTCACTAGTTATTTACAGCTCTCCCCCACGAGTGTTGCTGGGGAGGTGAGAGCAGTGTGTGCAGGAGCAGTAGCGCAGAGCGGTCCTGCCGTGGGTGTGCACAGACCCCGGCGCTGGCGGAGGCGCGGGTGCGCACAGGCTCTGCGGGCCAGCCTGAGCAGCAGATGTGAGCAGGGCTGTCCTGGTGTGACCTGCCCAGGGACAGCAGCCCTGCAGCCGTGCCCTGCAGCACGCCACAGCTGCAGGATGAGGAAGGGGTGGCCATCGCTGAGTCCGGGCACTGCCTGCCCGTGAGTTCAAGGGAGGCAGGTGTTTTTCCAGCCCTCCCGAGGTGCGTTGCTTTATCAGCATGAATTCATAGTCCTGGCTTGCTGAAGCTGCAGAGAGCATGAGTTTCTTGTCTGAATATTGGATTGAATTTTGCAGCCCATGCCCTGTAAATAATTATAACCATCCTTTCTCACTTCAAGAAATAGTAAGGAAATCGGTGCAGGTGTGTGAATGGGGTACCTAGTGAGACTAGACCTGTGTGCAGAGCACTTTCAGACAGAGAATTACTTCTCTGTCTTCTCACTAAAAATTACAAATGCTGCTCCCTGTAATCTCTTTCCCAGTCTCCTGTGGTAACTTCCTCGGCCATCTGAGATTATGGTTTTCTTCCAATTACGAACGTGATGTTTTTTGCCACTGCTTGACAACATCTGCCATATAGAGACAAAACCAGGTGGCTGATCTGGAGATGGCCAAAATAAAGAAGGGAAAAAAACATTAATTGATGCCAGAAATAACAGTAATAACAGTGCATATGGAATTTGTATTGCGATACAGGCAGCCTGATTAATTAAAAGGGAAGAGAAAGGCCCTTGAATATGCGGGCTCAGCAAATGCCAGGCTGTGCCCTCCCCTAAGGAGCACGCCCTGTATCTGGAGGCGGCTGTGGGACCTGTGTTGCTCCGTGCTGTACTCTTGAAAGCATGTGTGTTTCTTTTTGTGCGTCTGCATGCCTCCCACCTAGCAACCCTGTTCTGTGTCTCCTCCCCAGGGGCAACCCTCCTGCCAGGGACCAAGCCCACAGTGGACACGGTGTCAGTGCAGCCCATCCCAGCCTACTGGTATTACGTTATTGCCGCCGGAGGTGCTGTTGTGGTGCTGGTCTCCGTCGCGCTGGCCCTTGTGCTCCACTACCACCGGTTCCGCTATGCGGCCAAGAAGAGTGATCACTCCATCACCTACAAAACCTCCCACTATGCCAACGGGGCCCCTGTGGCCGTGGAGCCCACCCTAACCATAAAACTAGAGCAAGACCCCAGCTTGCGCTGCTGAGAGCCGAACAGGAACGAGAAAGCAAACAAAACACAAAACAGACAGACAGACAGAAACTAAGACTTCAAATACGTTGCCTCAGTTTTGCACTTTTTTCCTTACCTAGCATTCGTGTGAACTCTTAGGTATCTCCACCCCTTCTCCATGCCCCAGCCCTCCCCGAATCTTTTACAAACTCTAAACTAATGCTGCATCTTGGATCGCCAGAAGAGACACACCGCCCCTTCACTTCAGAAGTGAACGCTCCCTTTCTATTACTTTTCAAGGATACTTGGGGTGTCAGGTGGGGGGTTATTTTGTTTTGTTGTGTTTGTTTGGGGAGTATTTTTTTTTGTTGGTCAGCCTCTTTGGGCTTTGGGTTTTTTTCTTCCTCCCAGTAGGCAACCTGCAAGGGAACCTGATGGTGAGCCTGGAAGCTTGTGTGTGAGGCTCGTGCGCACGTGTGCTAAACCTGCGTGTGTGAGTGTGCACGGGACTGTGTGTGTCTGACTGACTGAATGTATATTTAGAAACAGCCCCTTTTTAATTTGCTTGTTGTTGCTTCTACTTGCACAGGGAATGCTTTTATTTTTGTTCTTGTTGTTGTTGTTAATTTTCCCTCCTTCCCACCTCCTCCCTGGAAGGTCTGGGACATGTTTGTGGTGAATGCCCTGATTTGTTTACTTGGGGAAGAGAGCAATGCTTTTTTGTTGCCTTATCTAGCTTTGGCTGGGTTTCTTGTTTGATAGTGTTAATGTCTTGGGTGCAAATTGAGAAGAGGCCAGGCTGGACAGTAGGAATGTCCACCTCAGATGGCTAGAAGAATCCTAGAGAGGTCCATAGACGTGCAAAAAGTAAGATCTCTCCATTTTATTCTTTCTGCAGCCAACATGATAACACAGCCATTGTTTGGAAGAGGGAGGGGAAGTCCTCCTCTTCCCCCACCTGCAAGTGAATCTATTTAAAGTTGCCTTATATCAGAGAAGCTCATAATGAATGTTTTGTTTGTATCTGTTAAAGCCAGCCTTAGGATAACACATAGACTTCAGCAGTTCTTAGTGGATGCTAAATACTGTAGTTTCTTGAGAATTGAAGGTTTATTTATTTAATAAGTATCCCCGCTCTGGGTGCTGATGGTTTCGCTTTTACATGGGGAAGGGGGAGAGGGCTCCTCCTTGTCTTTCTGCTAGAAATGTTCAAGGGACAGTATAGTTACTCTTTCTGGGTTTGTTTTTTTTTTTTTTTCCTTCTGCCCAATCCATAGCTGCTGAATCATAAAAACTGCCCGTTGGCTTTCTAGAATGTCAGTTTTGCGTTTGCTAATGTTCTGCTTCCTTAGAGCACCAATAACATCTAGCAAGCCAAGCCCAGCCAGTGCAGCTGGGGGGCCCAGCTATTGCTGCTGCTTTAACTGGGGAGGCGAGGAGGAGCCTCCACATGCCTCCGACTGTTGAATGGCCCAGCGTCTTGTAGTGGAAATGCCTTATATAAATTACTGAATGATGACATGCAAAAGTGGTTTGAATTGTTAACCCTAATCTGTTTGCAGGCAAAAAAGTACCTCCAGTGAGCAAGGTTCTCCATCTTGTTTGTGTCCATCTGTGATGAGTGATCAGATTCCCTCCCCCCTTTCTAAACTTGCTAGTGCCCATCCCTCCTTTGCCCATTAATATTGCATAAAATGAAACAAGATTAGCAGCTCTGTTAACTTCCCTGCAGTCTTGAGCTGCCTTTTGGTCTGGGAAAAACTAGAAATACAAACTGTGCTGAAGTGGTATTGGTCCCTGTTGCAGCATAGCCCTATACCCAGGGGATGGGGGTGTCACTCCATCCCCCTCCTTGCCTTAATTCGTGTAGCCAGTTTCAGTTCCCTATGCTGGTTTCATAGCAGATTTCAGTGGGATCCTCTCAGCTGCAGCAGCAAGTGTCTAAAACAAGCAGGGAGTGCAGAACAGCCCAGGGCAATGTGCCATGGTGAGCACATTAGGCGTGGTGGGTGCTCCAGGCACCACTGCACCCAGGCCTGGCTCCCATGAGGTTTTTGAGAGCAGCAGGGACATGCCTATCCCACAGGGCCAGAATAGACCCAGGGAGCTCCTACAACCTGTAAGACAGTGCCATTGAAAGGTCCCTGGAGAGGGGCTTCCAGGGCCAGGGTGCTTTCACCGTGAGCCTTCTCATCACACAGCACTGGTGTTGCAGTGCATCTGGTTTGGGATGTGGAATCCCATCCCCCTCAGTCAGCTGCAAATTAAAACAGATGTGTAATACTGGCATGTGCTTACTGCCTTTTCAGGTCAGCCCAAGCCATGTCAGCAGATGATATTGTCCCGTTTCCAAAGTCAATTCAGGCTCCCTAGCTCAAATGATCTCACTTTGACCAGGTTCACCCCCACAGACTTAGCAAGTGTGCATTGGTGTGTCAGAGAGGAGAATGTGGCACCCTGTCTTTCAAACCAAAATCACCAAAGACAAAATAGAAGGTCACTTCGAGATTTTTACTCCCAGTTCTCCCCTAATCCTCGAGCCCTGACATCCTCAGCGTTGCCCAGTTGCCTGTGTGTGAAAAATATCTTGTGGAATTTGAAATTCTTTGAAGATGTATTGTGTGGAATGTAATAAAATGATGATATTTTTATACAAATATCTGGGGTTTTTCTTTCTTCTTCTTTCTTTGCTAATGAGAATGCTGTTGGTTGAAGCAAAGCAGAGTTTCAAAACTCCTTGGAGCATCAGGGATATTCCTTTTAGCCAAGTGAAGCTCCAGTTCCTGCTGCATGCAGACCCAGCTCCCAGCGGCACAGCTGCCGTGTGCTCCCTGCCTCGCTGCACTCAGGATTGGGCCATTAATAGCAGCTTTTAGATACATTACATTTGTACCAGTCCTTATGGGAGTTTTGGGAGGCTGGACTGACTCTTGGGATTGTTTGGGGATTTCACCAGCATTGCCTAAGTGCTAAATTGCTCAGTGTGATTATGCAGAATTTCTCCAGCTGGGGCCCCTGGAGACAGGACATCCGACTTTTCAGGGCCCCTGGGGCTGGCCTGGCTGCCAGCTCAGCTGAGCCACACTCTGTCCCTGAGCTCAGCAAAAAACGGGTAAGCCATTACCAAAATTAATAATGAAAACAGCAATGCTTTCCTCTTCTGTACAGTCCCTGCTTCAGCATGTCAGACCGTGCAGGGGCCCTGTCCAGGACTAGCCTGGCTGCCACAGCACCAAGTGTTTGGACAGGTGTATGTCCCCTGCTTTCCCTCCACCTGAGTGATCCCAACTGATTAGAGAGACCTCTGTACAGCAATTCTGCTTCCCATCTCCCCTAGGTGCACCTTTCACCCCTTCAGCAGAGTCAGCAGCATCACATTTCATGTGAAATATATTTTGCTGCCAGTCTGAGAGGTTTTTCCTTCCCTCCTTCATTTATTTTCCTTCTCTCATATTCTTTACCCTGGCATAAAGCTCAGCTTCGCGATGAAACTTCCTGACTTTACTAGGAATTCAGGCCATCAACAAAAAAATAATTCAAATGTGATCCCTCACACTGGCTATTCAAACACAAGCAAAGCTGAGGACCCATGCTGCTTTTTTGGGAGAGGGCTTTTTTTTTTTCTGTAATTGTACAGCAAAGCAAATTACACTTGCAATTTGCATTTTGTACACTTCAGCGACTGTTCAAGCAAAATTCAAAACAAATATGCACATGTGAAAAACAGGGAGGGAGAGACTGACTGATGGCTTCCCAACAAGGAAGAAAAAAATTCTGTTAAGTAAACAGACGAAAAGGGAGAAATCGTTCAGGATTAATTATTCCGTACGTGCGCCACAGACAGATTGGCCGGAGAGTTGGGTGCTGCTCAGGCTGCAGCACATCCTAGGGAAGAAAGCAGCTAAAATTAGCATGCTTTGTTTAAGGAAATAAATACAGCTTAGTGTGATTTTCATGCAAACTCTTCTGCAAGTAACTTCAAGTATTTAAGTGTCTACTAAAAAAAAAAAGTGGAAAACTTTGGGGGAGCAGTGGTGGGTTCTATTTTTCAGGGAACAGCATTGTGTCCTGTGTGTCATGGGGAGGCTTTGGGCGTGGCTCTCTGGTGGTACGTGCTGTGATAGTGTCAATCTTTTTATCTTATCTCTGCAGTTGGTGTTGTGTTGAAGGAGCAGAAGGGGGTCCATGGGCAGTCTTTGCAAGCACTGGGGCAAAGCCGGTGCCTAATGGGGATGTGGGAGAGGGAGCACTGACCTGGCAAAGCAAAGGGCGCCGTGGGAAGGGCTGTGCTGTGCCTTGGCAATGTCAGCGTGCCCGAGATGGCTGATCGGACAGGAGCAGGCTGCAAAGCTCATTCACAGCCGAGGGACCGGCTGCACAGTTGGGTCAGTCTCCTGCCAGGGCAGGCACCTGCAGGATGACACTTGGCACAGGGACCCCAGAGCTGCTTGCTCCCCCTCCAGGCTGTGGGGGCGAGGTTGGCTTTTCCTGGCCTGATGGAAATGCCTCTGCTGCCATGAGCAAGGGAGCAAGGTAGAAACCAGGCTGTGCATGGGGCTATGTTTGGATTTTTGTTCCTCTAGAAACCCTGTGAAAACCTACTGACTTTTCCAGGGCCAGCCCCCACTTACCCGTGTCAGGGCGGCAGAGTGAGGCGTGCAGACAGCAGGCGAGGCCCTGAGGCAAGCTTGGACAGCCGCTTGGCTTTCTGCCACAGCTCCTCCATCAGTGGCTTTGGCGGCTCTTAGCAGAGACTGCAGGCGTGACTGCCAGTTTGAGGAATCGTGTCGTTAGCCACTGCTCTGTAAAAACAAACAGCAACAAGGGGAGGGTGATAAACATACCAGGATGCCACAGAGCTGCCAGCTTCTGCCCCAGCTCCAAGCCCTTGTGTGGCAGTGGTGGGGGACAGTGCTGCCCTTGTGCTGAGGAGATGCTGGGTTTGGGGTAAGTGAGCTCAGCACAGAGCACAGAACCTGTGTGTCAGCTCCTTACCCAGCTTGAGCAGAGCTGAGAGAGAGGGAGAGGATTACACTGTGTAATGCCACAGTCACACCATACACACACATGCCACCACCACTGTTTCCCTGGCCTGGTGCCGCTGATGAGGAGAGGTGCAAAAGCAGGGCTGGAGAAGGGGTCAGGCTGCAACAGGGGATGTCTGCTGCAGAGAAGGTTTGGCAAGTAGCCACTTTGGCCATCTGCCATGTGTGCAGCAGGGCCAGGTGCCACATGTTGGAGGGCAGCACCAGGGCTGGAAATAGCTGCTGCTCATGGCCACCTCCACACCAAGCACCCAGCCTGGCTTCATGTCTCCAAGCGCTTTTGGTGGGGGGTATTCACCTGCCCAGCCATACACTCCCACTTCCTGTTCATATGGGAAGCTCAAGGAGTGCAAGAGGCTCACCCATGCCCCCAGTTTGACAATGGTTCTGCGGTGGTCTGAGGTGTGCACAGTTGGCCACCACCAGGGCAGCCCCAAGGCAATCTGAGAATAAGGTCCAGCAGCTCCTGCACTGCAGAGGGAAGCCAGGCCAGGGAGTGGCAGCTTGTTTGCTTTCTTTAATGCTCAGTTGTAGCCAAAGCACTGTTTTAATTTGAAATTTGGCAGGGATTTATCCCTTCTGTAAACTAAAGTAGTCCTGTGTTTCTGGAGGAGTGGGAAAGAGAGAAGTGAGGTGGATTTTCAGCTGGAAATAGAGCAATGGGGGATGCAGAGGGAGTGTTTCTGCCTGGAGCCTTGTGCTGCTGCTTTGAGAAGTGCTTCTCCATTTGCCGAGGGTGGGAGGTGTCACCCCCAGCCCCCGGGGCTCCCAGCCAGAGGAGCAGCGCTGCGCAGCCGCCAAGCAGAGCGGTGTCAAGGCGAGGCCACGGCGGCTGCTCTGCTGTGTCAAAACAAAATGATGTGTGTTGGAGTCACACTATTGCTGTGGAGAGAAAAGGACTGGGAATGAGCAAAGAGAGGAAACCAAGGATGAGAGCGGAGCCGGAGCTCTGTCTCTCTATGCCAAGACTGAGAAATGGCAAGTTCTGACCCCGATTTCCTGGCATTGGCTGTGTTTAATGTTTCAGACCCTCATGGGCACTTGTTTGGCAACAGAGCAGCAGTGTACCTCCCACGCTCCCTTCACTGGGCAGGATAGCACTGGCCAAGAGAGATGTTGTAGCAGCAGGAGAGGGGGTGAGCATGTAGCTGGCTGCCCTCAAGTCCTTTCCACAGTGGGGAAACAACCATGTGCTGCTGATTTCCCCAAAACCAGTAATTTGTTTTTCTTCCTCCTACACACTCTGCTTTTTTGTCCCAGCAGGCACAGCCACAGATATTATTGGGAATGAAAGACTGTAGGGAGCAGAGATCACAAAGCACCCATCACCTGGTGCATCACTTTCAATCCCAGAGCCCATGGACCCCTGCAGAAAGTGGGGAGCAGGAGCACAGGGATGGTGGGAGTGCATCCTGGGTGCTCTCCAGGCCAGGCTGTCCTGTGCCAGAGTGGCTCAAGGCAGGCAATACTAAGATTTGGAAATTGCTGCAAGTTTGATATACTGTTTGGGAAAGGCACCTCCTGCTGAGAGGCTCATTTTGTTCAGCCAGAAAGACTCCAAGAGGGACTACAGATAATCTGTAAATGCCTGTTGTGTAGAGAGAGATGCCAGGTGATAGAGCTCTGCCCGAGGGTGATCGAGCTCTCCTCAGTGACCTGGCAGGAGACAGCACCTGGTGCCTGCACTTAAACCAGACAAAGGCTAGAAAGAAACAGCAGGTTTTTTCTTGACAGTTGTCTTTTGCCTTGGAAGAATGTGTCCAGGTTCCAGCAATCAGGGCTGGGTGTTCTCTCCAAAGCAATAGCTCTTGGCCTGGTGTGGAGGTCTCTGCCAGAGGTGGTGCTGCTGCTGGTAAGCCCATGCAGGAGGTTAACCATCAAGCACCTGTGGTGGTGGGAAGTAGGTGCTAGGCCATAAGATATGCTGAGCTCAGCTTTGGAGAGGTGAGCTGTCTTGGGCAGGTTTAGAGAGCTTTCCTGCAAAAGGCATGTGTATGTCTGTGGTGGGACACCAGAGAACCTTATCTGTTCTCCTGACCCCCTTGTCCGCCCTGGCACAATCGCTCCCATCCCTGCTCCTATTTTAAAACAGATGTACACTGAAACTCTTTAATCTCTGGAAATACTAATTCTCTCCTGCTCTCCCTCCATGTGAGTTCATACAAACATGGTACTTAAATCAGCCCTTATCTGATTAGAATTTTAATTTTTTTTCTGGTCCCATAAATTAGCCTTTTAGCTGGCAGTGCTCTCAGATCCAACAGATAACAGCTTTTCTTGGCATCCGTCTGTTCCCAGCACCATTGCTAATATCATCTTTTGGCCATGACTGGCTTGGTGCTCACAGCCATCATTTGACACACATTTAAAAAAGGCCTCTCACTCAGAAGAAATAATTTCTCATATTTAATTGCCGTTTTCCCCCTAACTTTCTTGACTACCTTTCTCCAGAATATTTTTTCCCTTTTAAAATGCAAGGTAAATTGTGCCTGAAATCTGCCCTTTAAGGAAGCAGCTTTCCACAACACAGAGCAATGCATGTTTCTCCCATTCTGCCCACCACCTTGCAAGGCTTTTCTGAGGACCACTTTCTAAGGGAGTTGCCTTCTGTGGCCTGTTCCACTTGTGACAGTATTGCTGAGACTTGGCCCAAAGGAGCCTAACTGATGACAAACAGCAGGCTAGATTCTGTGACAGGCTAGATTCCTAAATCATCTCCATTCAGAACTGAACTGAGACCACCAGCTTCAATTCCCACAGACACCCACACAGCCTGAGCTGATTCAGTTAATGACTCAAGAAGCCCCAGAATGGAAAAAGAAACGTTGAATTATATTTTTCTAAAGCTTTCCAGAGGGTGTAGAGCCCTGCATGATAACATACAATCAAATAGCAATGAAATGGCATGTGGGGAACAGAAAAATGAGGGCCTGAGGAGGAAGGAAAATGGGCAAGTAGGAAGATCTCATTTAAGCAGGACTTAAGAGTTGTATTAGCATGGGGAATTGAGCAAATCACTAGAAGAGTAAACAGATTCTAGGCTGAGCTTTTAGTATAAATGTTCTCTTTTCAAGTTTTCCCAGTGCTCCTTCCTTTCAGGCTGGAAGAACTGGTGTTCTTTTGAAAGTGTTGATTAACCAATACTTTTTTATTTCTGGCTTTTCCCTCAAGGTTACCCTGGGAAATTACAAAAGGATCAAATCTCTAGCTTGTTCTCACACAAAATTTAGAGCAGCTACAATATGGAATGTCAAATGACTTCCAACAGCCTTTCTCCACACATGGACTCCTTGGGCAGACTGTCATCTAATTTTGACCTCTGCTCATCTTTGAGCAACATACAGTTTATGTAGGGTTGTGTGGGTGACACGGATGGCAAATCTCACTGCTTGTCTTCCAATGGGTGACTAGCAGTTCAGATGTCTCCACGTGTGAACTGCTTTGCAAGTTATTTTTCCACATGTTTGGTTCTAAATGTTTGCAAGAGGCCCTCAGGCAGTTCTCCCAGCCCTAAGATGTTGCCATCTGGGCCTGTCAGTTCGAGAACTGTTGAGAAATCATGTGAATTTGCCACTGAAGTGAGGATTTACAGAAGGCAGTGTGCACCTGTGTTTCTTTGATAAGGTACCAGCAGCCTTGAGACAGCGTAACTACCTGACTCACTAGATGCAGAACTCATTGGCAGGAGGGGCAAGTGTTGGGCTGCAAGCCTTCTGTTGCCTTCACTTGCAAATTCAAAGAAATCCCTTAATTCTTTGGGTGCAGACACAATTCTGCCCGAGGAATGAGAGGGTATCATTAATAGCAGTGGAGGATTGCTGCCATCAGGGGTCAGGTGATGCTGGGGCAGCATGGCTTTCAGCAGAGACACCACTTGGAAGTGAACCTTAAAATGTTGGCATAGATTGCCTGACACAATTGTCTGGGACAGCAAAAAAGTGTATTTGACAATTCAGGACACCTTTTCATGTCCTAAATATCCATGCAAGTATGCAGAAATATTCTTTTATAAGGTTTTGAGTAATTTCTTTCCATGTGGCTTTTTAGATACAAGTTAGGTACAAGTTACAATCTTTAGTTCTGCTTGTTTATAAGTAACCTCTTCAAAGTCTTCTTGACATTTTGGCACAAGACATAAAGTAATCTTGGTTCCAACCACAACTACTTCCAAGGTGTGACTTCTATCGCTTTCTAGTCCCTGATTTTTTGCATTCCTGATCATTTCTAGACACCTTCTCGGTTGAGGACCCCAAGTTACAGTCAGCTTTGAAAACTCTTCACAGATTGAAATGAAAAGACATTTTCTTTTGGAAAAGTGGAAAAGAGCCATGGTAACTGTATGCAGAGAAAATTATAGGAAGACTGCACATGAAAATTACTTACTTCTGCTCAGATTATAATATGTGCATTTGGTTACTCGTCCTTGGTCTATGCTGAACAATAGAAAGAAATGTCACCATTAAAAGGAATTTGGTCCAGGGAAATGTTAACATAAGGGCCTAGATATGGACACCCATTTGCCTCTCTCTCCATTTCAACCAGCTTTTGCATTAAAACATATAATGAAGATACATAAATTCCTCAAATTACTATGAATTTATCTGAAACCCAAAGAGGAACTGGGTCATTGAAGCTCTATATCCAGTCAGACATATGGGAAAAGATGAAAAGTAGAGTGTGTGCTAAATGGATCCAGCATTAGTGGCAAATAATGACAGGCACTAAGATCCTATTCAAAGGTGTAAGGGTAATACCCATGAGCATGTTAATAGTGAATTATGGCCATTATGGAGGCAGCAGTGACAATATTTTAGTGCTATTCAAATTGTCTAGTTTCTTTGCTTTTCGTTCAGTCTCTTTTCTTCTTAAAAGCTGATGATTTGGTGGTTGTGAAATGTGATGTAGTGTGAAGATCCTCTTCTCTCAAGTGTGCAAGAGCCTTCATTGACTTTGGCTGAAGGAAGAAAAAGAGTTTCTCCTCCTTCCACAAGGATGAGCCATGTAGTAGTTTAACAATTACTTTCTTCTGGCCAGTCTCACAGTCTGGTGGCCGGTGGCAATGATGCCCCCAGAAGGCCTCTTTTAACAAACAGTGCTTCCCATTTTGTTGTTCTAGTGAACTTCCCAAGAATGGAGGATGACTTCCCAAGCTCTGAGCAAGACTTCGAAGACAACGATGATCCAGGTTGGTATCCAAATGCCACATGGACAATTCAGCTGTGGCAGCATGTGTTTCAGTATCAGATGCAAAAATTACTCACAAACCTCAGTTTTAGTAATGTTAGGAGCTAGAACTCACTTGAGAACATACACTGAAGTGGTGGCTTAGTGTTTAAAGGCATTGGTTTTCTTTTCCTGTTTTCCTTTTTCAACAGCCAGCAACCTTGCAAAGTCAATATATTGTATTTGTGTTAGGACAAGTGAAACTGATCTTTTAAGCATTAATTCCTGCTTGCATGGCATTTTGACTTGTAAATGAAGAAAATTAAGTCTGAGACCGGTGACAGATTGATTCCATAGTTTTGAACCTAGTGGCACTGGAAGGGCCAGAGTTTCGGTGGGTGTAAAATGCTTGTATGCTATGTCAACAGTCTGATGTCTAAAAGTGATCAGGGTACCTAACCTTCTTGGTAATTTGGTGCTTCGCAATATTTCTAGATCTGGGTTAGTGAATCCTCCTGAGATATTCCCATATATATACTTTAGCTTTTGTAAAGCCATCACAGCTCCAAGTAAGAAATGTATAAAGGTGAGGGGAAAATAAAAAGTGATCCCTGGATAATAAGTGCCCATTCCACTGCAGATTACTTTGGATCGGATAGGAACGACACACTGTTCTCTACTAACTCTCCAGGAACCCCGAAGCTGGACAAAGAGAAAAGCTGGCTCTACACCCTGGATCCCATCCTGGTGACCATTATAGCAATGAGCTCCCTTGGTGTCCTCCTTGGGGCCATCTGCGCTGGTCTGCTCCTCTACTGCACGTGCTCATACGCCGGGCTGTCCTCTCGGAGCTCCACCACGCTGGAGAACTACAACTTCGAACTGTACGATGGCATCAAGCACAAGGTGAAGATGAACCATCAGAAGTGCTGCTCGGAGGCCTGATGGGTGCCTGGGGATCACCCTTGGCATTGTGCCCGGTGAGGTGGGCTGGCAGGGGGGTACTTCTTTTGCTGTTTTCTATGGGAACTGAATGCCATAACAGGAAACAAGGGGAGCAGGAGTGAGGGGAGGCACTGCTCCTGCCACCAGGTCTTGTTGCCGGGTCACACTCCACCAGGACCAAGTGGCTTTCCTGCAAACCAGACTGTGCTGGGTGAGAGGGGTTACTGAGCCCCTTGTTTGTTGGTTCATCTTCATTTTCTGCTGATGTGAGTGGCTGGGATGTGGTGAGGGAGCCTGGTTTACCTTTTGGATGTAAGGAACTAAATGTTGATTGTTATTTCCCACCTCCTTTCTCTGGTAACTTGCTGAGAAGGCTGAGGGATTTCTTTAGAAATAACACACACACACACGGAGCCCCTGTCCATTTTAGACTCCGTCCAGATATCATTATTGAGATTTGTGCACTTCACACTAAGAACAGGAAGCTGCAGTTTGCAGTCCTGAAAATGGAAGAATGTTGTTACCTTCAACTTTCCTTCTCCTGGTAGCAGGGGAAAGGTAGGATACTGGCTTTACTGTCAACAGTAACAACAGTGCTTTCTGAAATCATTAAGAAAGAAAATAGAAGGGAAACCCTATGTGTAGAAGCACCTCTTTGAGAGAAGCTGAAGAGCCTTAAAGTGATTTGTGAATAAGAGCCATTTATTAATTCCAGATCTTTGATTGCAACAGCTGAGGCCTTCATCAGGAAGGCCTTTATTTGAATCTCCCACCCCTCTTGAGCCTGCCATTTTTCTTTTTGCTATAATGAGAAAATTGCAGCAAACAAAAGATAGAGCCTGTCAGGTTGCTGGCACTTAGGCAATGGCTTTGGGAAAGGGGGCTCCACTTGGGTTTGACTTGAGGTACAGTGTTGAGGCCTCTCCAAAGTGCCAGGAAGGGAAAATGAACAGGGAAGGAGGCTAGAGCCATGCCCACAGCCCTGGGGAGCCTGGCCATGGTGCCCACTGGCACCCCCTCACCTTCCTGGTGCTCCCTTCTCCCTGGAGCTGGGGGTGTGAGTTGGTGCCATCAGCACCACTGGACCAAACAGCTGCTGCCACATCCCCTTTGGAGCAAAGCTGTGCTGCTCCTGATCAGTAGCAAAACCCCAAGTTCTATCTATGAGCTATGTTGTTGTTTGTTTTTTTTTATTTTGAACAAGTGCCTTAGAAGTATTTTCCTCCAGCTAATGATCAGTGCTGTAGCAAACAGCAAGGGAGGCCTTCATCCTTCCCCACAAAATGCTCTTCTTCACCACTCTTTGCTTGTTAGAGCTCAGCAGAAATCTGGTCCTTCTACTTTCAAATGGTCTGGCTACACTGTGTGGCAGCTGGTACCTCTCCACTTACCACTGTGCTGTGAGAGAGGAGTATTGTGAAAACAATTGAATGGAGAAAAAGGGTTGAAATACTGAATCCCAAAGCAATGCCTTCATTTCCAGTCCAGTACAAATGGATCACCTCTATCAGCTTGCATATACATAAAAATGAAACCTTTCTGTCACACTGGGTTTGCTTTTCCAGGGGCTCTTTGGTAATACCTGGCATGTCCTGATTTTTACATTTTACACAGCATGTAGTTTGGGTTAGGGATGGCATTATTTTCCTTACCAACTGTGATTGACAGAGGTGTGATGTGCTGTGAAACTCAGTTTGCCCAGCCCCACAAACACATCTTGCAGGAGTCCAGGTGTTTGGGCACACAAGCAACATCTGGAGAGGAGATGAGCATGGACACATGAGCAGTGCCACAGCTGCTCCTTGGTACTGTGGGAATAGGAACATTTGTCTACTATTTCATGAAGAGCTCCCTCAGACAACAAGATTTTAGGGGAAAAAACCCTTCTCTGCTGTAAGAAAGGTGCACGTGTACTGGGGGAGCAGATACAGCAGCTGCGTCATCAGAACATCCACGGTTCGTACACACACGCAGAGATGCGCACACACAAAGGCTTTCGTTTTTTAATTCACACTGTGCACCCAACAAAAACAGCAGTAAATGTGTCTCTGATTCTCCTTTCGAATCACCTTATTTCTTTTGGCGTTTTTCACAGACAAATTCCACTGGGGTATTTTACTGTACAAAAGAAACAGAGGCAGTGAGAGGAAATGTACCAGACCATTTCAAAGCTGGATTGCTGCTGCTCAACGATTTTATCCCCGTCAAATCACCAGAGAGGGGAAGGATGAATGGAAAAGGACCATACAGTAGAAAAACCAACTTAGGCAAACAATAGGTGAAAATATATAATTAAAAAGGTGATGTTATGGTGTCTAGTAGGCGTACAGAGAGAAGAGTTCATATATACATATATTCAGAAATAGTGTGTTTGCACACGCACGTGAATTCTCTGTATGTATCGTGTATGTGACTTATTCCGTGGGACTGACTCGTGTTAATGTATCTCTTGATCTGGGGCAGGAGAGTACTGCTGACCTTGGCACTAAGGTGGCACGGGCCCAGCGAAGCGCCCAGCCCACGCGTCCCGCTCGCCCCTGGCAGCTGGGGCAGGGCCCACGCATGAGCTCGCCAGGCGAGAGAAGGCCGATAATGCTGCACAGCCAATACCTCACTTACCTCTGCCAGGTGCTTTACTGTTATACGGAAAACTGTGTTTGATTGTAACTTCAACAGGGAGGAGGGGGAAAAGTCATCAGTGCATTCAATTCATTGAGTCCTCCTCTGCAAATAGATTAGGTTTGCTGATTGCAATTCCCTCTGTGAAATTCAGCAAAGAAACAAAAAATTGGCATTAATGCCTTTGCTTAAATGGGCTGTTGCCTCCACAGGCTTCCCATGGCAGGACATGTTGCTAATGGGCGGGCTGTAGTTCTGGGTGACTTCATTTTGTGGGAAGGTGCCGGAGGTGAGCACGGGAATTAAACCATTAAGAAATTATATGCAGAAATGGAAATTTTCCAAGGTTTGCAGTTCAAGGTATTTGACCATTTACTGGCTGAGCCAGGACTTATGGACTTAAAGAGCTTTTACTGTGATTCTTCGGTGTAACAGATAAACAAAACAAAACAAAAAATAAAACTGTGTTTATATGATTTGTATAAAAACCTTTTAAAATTACTATTTAATAAACATTATGGTAGAGATTTTTGTTTCAGTAACTTTTTTGTACATGAAAGAGCAGAAACAAGGAGACCAAACTGCAGAGGGCTGTGGGTAGCGGAAGCCCCAGCAAAATGAGGTGCACCTGGAGGGACACAGGGCCATGCCCACTGCTCTCCTTTGCTGTGCACTGCCTGTCCCTTTGGATTACCCCAGGCTGCGTGGCACACCAAGGTGACATGGGGTTTTAACACAGACCCAGTGCACACACACAGAGCGTCTCCTATCAGAGCTGGGAATGGCTGGAAGCTGTTCTGGCCCAAAAGCAGCACCTGAGAGTAAACCCCAAAGTGGATGCAGATCCTTTCCTGTCACCCTGTGTCATGGCCCAGTGCTGCCAGTGATCCCAGAGAGGAATGCAGTTTTAGGCTAAAAATCATTTAGAAAAATCATTTAGAAAAATAATTTAGAACTTAAGTACACTGTTGGGGGCCAGCCTGTCGCAGTTTGTCTGCCTCACGAGGGTACAGGTGCTGGTGTCCCAGTGTATCCCTGTCCTGTTTCTGTCCTGCCAAAGTGAGCAGCAACTGGGATGGGGGTGGTGTTCTGAAGTTCAGCTTCAGCCCTATTCTTCACCACAAAGACAGTGGGGACTTCTGGCAAACCCCAGTGCCAAGCCTGGCTCCACATACTTATCTTCTCTGCCCTCCCTCTGCTCTGTCACACCACCCTGGTGGCAGCCCAGGCCCAGGGAGCCTCGTGTCTCACAGGGGTCCCGGTACCCTGTAGCAGGCAGCCAGGAGCCACTGCAGAGCTGCAGAAAGCAGAAGCTGTGGTGGGGGGAACCTACAGCTTGGAAACTCTTGTTTATTTATGGGCACCCTGACAAATGAGAGCCAATCCATCAAGCTCTGGGCAACTTAAGAGCAAATGAAATTTTGCTGCCATCTCCAACAGGGTGACCCCCTCCCAAAGCGTCTGTGTGTTACAGAGGGTCTTTAAGCGATGAAGGGTGGCTGGCAGCTTAGATGAAGATGACAGTGTAGCTGCAACCTTGACAGCTCTCCTCTCACCTAGGAATAAAGAACTGATGTGCAGATTGATACCTGGGGGAGAGGCTGTCAGAGAGCAGGACGGAGACGGCAGATAAGCGACTCAATCAGTGTCAGACCTGTCGTGCCGTAACACCGCCTGTAAATCACTGCGGTTTAAGGGGAGCCTCCGCTAACGCAGGGAGCAGAGAGCAGGTAATAGAAACACAGCGGGCAAAGCAGATGTGTGCTCTGGCTGAGGTTAAAAGCCTGTGAGCTGGGCTGAAGCTGCTGCCTGGGTACCAAGGGGAGGCAGGCACCCACTGCAGGAAAATTGAAATCTTGAGGCGTTTTTTTCCCGCACAAGCTGGGATTACCCTTGGATGGGGTCACCATGGAGCTGGCAGGATGGGGTCGGACCCAAAGTGCCCTGGTGCATTTGCCATGCACACAAAGGTACCCACTGCAAGCAGAGGCTGGACAAGTGGGGAGCCATGGGGGGTGTTTCATATGGCACAAGAGTAATCAGGGCAGGCTAATGAAATTGGTTTCATCATTCTCGGGCTGCTCCAAGATGGGGATCCAGCCACTCCAGCACATCCTTTAGAGTTGATTGCAATCGTATGTGCACCCTTGCTGTTTCTCTTGCCCCTTCTTTCGAATATTCCTTTTCTTTTGGATTTAATGGGAAATCTTTTCAAATAATGACTTGCTCTCTGGACAGCTGGGGGCTTGGCAGTAAGGGGAGCCATGGGGCTGAGCTAATGAGTGGATTTGTAATTAATTAATTGCAGGCAGGTGCAAGTAGAGCCTCCCGTTGCCTCACTCTCTTCTGTCTCTCTCTGAAGAACGCCTCTGTCTCCTGGAGACTGGCACTATAGCCAGCCATCCAGCAGGACTGAGCAAAACCTGGTGCCAGCTTTGCCGTGGACAATGACTTTGCAGGCAGGGAGGCTGGTGCTCCACTTCCTCCCTGAAGGGACCACAGGGAGCCTGTCCATTGCATCCATAACTGCCAGGCCCCCTAAAACATGATGACAAGCACCCATAAAGGCACTTTCTCTCCATTGGGAAACTCCCAATGGCCCCTTCCCATGAAAGTTGAATGGCTCTGTTCAACAGCTATATCAAAATAGGTCACATCTTCCCTCTTTACATCCCAAATGGACAAACTCACCTGGCCATGAGACGTGTTGGTGAACCCCCAGGTGCTGACTCCTGGTGAGCTGGGCACTGGGGACCTGACTGCAGCCAGTATCACCATTGCTGTGTCCCTGCTGTGTCCTTCCAGCCTTACTGTGGCGACTCAGTAGAGCCTTGTGATGTAAATACAGAGGGTGACACTGAGTTTTGGTCTGTATACATCTGTAGCAAAATTTGCATTGAATTCAATAGGTCCCTGTTGTCACTCACACTAATCAGGTAGGACTAGGCTTTCCTATCTATGTAACTCCTGTTACATTCAGTGACCCGTTTGAGGCAACAAACTCACCGTGTCTAAAGCAGTTTAATGGGAAAATAACTAATCCTGAATGTGTTGAGAGAGAATGACGCCCCTCTCATCTTCTGTGTCGTAACTCAGTTGCACTACTAATATCCGAAATGGAAAGCACTGAATTAAACACTCAGCAGCTCTATCCCCACCTTGGCCAAAAATCAAGGGAGGGAATACAGCTCTACTTCCCTGTGCTGTAGCAGTGGGTGGAGGGCTGCAGGATGAGCCAGCCCATGCTGGTGGTTCAGGACTGTTTGCTGCAATAGACTTTGCTAGCATTTCCTTGGTTAAATGTTTACAAACCTAGAGAAAAATAGCTGTCCCAGATGTTGCTGATAATTTCCTATCAGGTACCTCCTGGCGCAGTGCAGGGCTGCTTTGTCACCCTTTGGATCAGCTGCCAATCTCATGCTTAATAACAGACTTGACTTCTTTACAAAAACTCAAAATTTCTAGCCCTGTTTTTGCCCTCATGGTCTCTCAGGTTTATACAGAGTAACTGTGCCCTGGCTCCCAGCCCAGCTCTCTTTGCAGCCCTAGAAGCACACTCCCAGGCAGAGTGGTTTCAGCAGAGGCACAGGACACCTCAGTGATGGGCTGTGTTGAGCAACGCAGCCGTTGCCAAATGCATTTCAACCTCATATTTTAAGAAGACATTTAATGTGCTTACCAAGGCTGGGGAGCCTTTTACACCACTGCAATAATCCAGCACTCGGCCATGAAATCCTCAGCACAGTGTCACATCCATCCCTTTCAGCAGAGAAGTTTTATTAACTTAGGGTGTGAAAAGTTTTGGAGAGCAAAAGTCTCTCTTCCCTCTGAGAGAAATAAGGATGATTTAAGCAGTCTGGGTGTATTTGAGATGGAGAGCGAGTCCCCCAGCTGACACATCAGAGGGAAAAACTGTAAGCCGAGGCTGCATTTATTAAAGAAGGAGGCAGAGGCTGTGCAAAGCCAACCTTTCTAAGCACTCCACGAGAGCATTTTAATAAAAAGCACAACAAGCCCACAACAAATCATGTCTTGAAAGCAAAAAAAAAAGTCAATTCCTGTCAAGGTTTGAAGAATCGTTTGAGCTTAAGGAAAAGCGAATTCCTGCTACGCTCCCCTCCCCTGCCCTCCTCTCCCGTGCGTGGAGCAAAGCCATGGCAAACGCCGCCTGTGACACACCGCAAATCACGGCGGAGAGCGGGGGGGCCGCCGCCGGCCCTCCGCGGGAAGGCCCGCAGAAGGATTGAAGCTTAGAGAAAATGGAATTTATAGTCAGAGCATTAAAATATTAAAGGGCCTTAAAGAACAGCCATGAATCTGATTTCAGAGGGGGGTGGGACACAAGTCTGTCATCAGGCAGAGACAAACGGCTGCTGGACTTGACAATTCACATAAATCTGGCAGAGGAGAAGAAATAAAGCCCAATCAGACAAAAAAAAAAAAAAAAAAAAAAAAAAAGATGAAAAGATTTTAGGGCATGAAGTGCGAAAAGGAGAGGGTAAGCTAAAGAAGATAAGGAGTTGAAAGCAGAAGAGTGATTATAAAAATAGCAGCAGAAGTACTGATGGAGGTAGAGGAGGAAAATTATTTTAAATGGCCAGAAGTGCCCTGGTGGCATAGGTATTTTTGACAATCTTGCCCAAGACTGCATGATTTTCTTGCACAACAAGAATTTCTTGAGTTGGCTTCAACAGCTCAGGTCTGCATGGACAGGAGGAGGAGCAGCCCCCACCATGCAGAACACCAGCTCCGAGCTCCCCGGCAAGGAGGGGTGGGCACAGGCAGCCTCATACAGTCCCACTGTCCTCGGGAGTGAAACTCCTCCATTTCCAGAGGCAGAGCAGCACTCACCAGGCTAACCCCACATCCTGCTCCCCATGACCAGCCAACCCCATCAATGAACTGGAGATTTTTTTCCCCTGGGATGTGTTTCCAGGCTGATCCCAGAGCTTCCTCAAGAGCCATGGCCATTGCACAGGGCCAGGCTGTGGATGGTCTATTGCGCAAGAAGTCAGTGGAATGAGCCTGCCCAGCCCCACACCTTTCACCACACCTCACTAGGGACCCCTCCAGTGGGGTCTCCCCCAGAGGCAGCCAAGCCCCACTGAGAGTGGGACAGCTGGGAATCAGCCCCTCAGCGCCTCAGGGCTGCTGCCACACTGTGAGGAGAGACGGCAAATCCAGCCAGGAGCCGCAGCCAGGAGCCGCTGTAAGTTGGGAAACAGCGTGCAGTGAGGACTGGCTTTATGAAATGCTGTCTGTAAGCCAGCCCTCCCTCCGAAACACTAAACAAAAAACAACATTCAGATACATTTCGGAGGAAAACACAAAGCATCTGGTTCCCTTCGCTGGTGTACATAGCAAGAGAAAAGTTGGCAGTACATTTGCTTACCATAAAAGAGAGAGCTATGCAAAAAAAAGCCACATTAGAGTAACGTTGCCCAAAACAGAGTTAAATGTCTGCCTTGTTTTGAACGTGCTCATGGTTGAAATGTGAGCAAAGGTCAGTCCAAATTAATGAGAACTGAAAATGAATTGGCTGTGCTGAGACTGGCACCCTGCCACCACATCTCGCCCAGCAATTCTTATTTATCCATTTATTTATTTTGTTGGATGAGGAGATATTCTGCAAACACATAGAAAACCAGGCCTGGTGCTCCCTATGGGTGACACATGCTCTTTCAGCCAAGCAGATGTGGCTTGTGGCACCCATCCCTGTGCTCACCACATCCCTCCTGTGCACCCACACAAGGGGGGTGATGGGAGCCTGGCCTGGAGCCTTCTGGGGGTGCTTTCCCAGGTGGTGGTGACCCTGCCTAAACACCCTGAGCCAAAAGCACATCTGAGGCCTCCCAGCCCTCCCAGCCTGGGCAGAGATGAGGATGGGGATAAGCAGGAAAGCTGTGCCTCTTCCTGCCACAGGCTGTCCCTTTACCACTGCCCATTGCTGCCACTGCAAGAAAATCCCAGTGTCAGGAAGGTGCCACTTCCCTGCCAACACGTGGTGGACCAGTTGTGTCAAGGAGGGTGACAAATGTGCCACATCAATTTCATGAAGCAGAAGGAGTTTTCCACGGCTCTTTCTGACACACAGGCTGTGGTTACCTGCTGAAACGTTTAAAAACGGTTTTGGTTAAGAGGAAAGAAGGAGGAAGAAAACAACAGTTCCAGTTCTGGCTTTCCTCCTGGAAAGGGAAAGCCATCTCAGTAACTCTTGCTTTTCTGAACTTCAAATACACAAGCACTTTATGCCATTCAAGCAGTTCCTTCCAGCTGCAGCAGCAGCACACTCCAAAGGGCTGGGACAAACATGAAGTGGCTGAAGTGGCCAAAGGCAAAGGCAGCAGCACAGTTAACCCTTCCCCAGGCACCCCCATGAGGCTGTGTGCCTTGGGGATTCCGGGAAGGGGGTGGTGCAAAGCACATGAGCCCTTTCCCTGGGATGAGGAGCCCCACCCCTGCCCCCACCAGCTCTGTGGACACCAGGTGCAGACACATGTATCAGCAAGGAGCATCCTAATCTGGGCCTGGTAGCATCATGGAGTGAGTCACAGAATCCCACTTGGAATCTGTTTTTCAAAAATAGTCTCTTTTTTCCTTTTTTCTAAAGGAAGAAGTTGGACTATGAGTTTAGAAACAATGTTAGCCTCAATTTAAGAGGAAGAGATGGGTAACAGTCAGCCCCTTTAAGGCAGTTTCACATCTCAGCCACAGCCCATCCATGCTGTTGGCATTGCCCCAGCTGGCATTGCCCCAGCCAGGGCCACAGGCAGGCACGGGGCTCTGGGCACACACTGGATTAATTATCCCCAGTGGCCATCATCAAACAGTCAGGGCTCTGCTGACAATGCCATGTCCAAAGCTCATTAAAACAGAGCAGTGCCACACTTGGGAACAAGCAGTGTACTGCTCTTGGATAAAACCATTCCAATAGTGCTCTGCAGTCCGTGCCATGCAATGATGCCAGACCACAGCATGTGAGCAGGGGGCTGTAATGGGACCTGCTGCTGAGCAGCTCTAAATCAGGATCTCTTTCAAGGGCTGAGAGGACAGTGAGGCTGGGTGGAAAGGTAGAGGGTTTGGTGAGTGATTTGGGAGGATGGGAAGGGCTCCTGTATCTTGTATTTCTGGATATCCAGTGTCACAAGCAGGACATTGCTCAATGACTTAAAAAATTAACACCTCTGCCTGAGGTTATCAGTCTCAGGATAATCACAAGGTTGTGAACACAGCAGCGTTGCTGGAATTGAAGAGATTCAGCATTCTGACTACGGAATAAGTTATGATGCTTTCCTCAGATACTGGAGATGAAGCAAAGATAATGCTGATGAAGTGCAGGGAGCCACACACAGCCACAGTGACTCATCACAGCTGCCCAGGTGACTTTGCAGGCTGGGGAAATATTTGCACAAGTTTTAACAAGTGTTCCTCCTGATGCCAAGGGATGACCTGATGAATTTGGATGGCAGTGGTAGGGTACTGGGCTCCTCTGACCAGGCAAGGGCACAGAGTTCTCCTCTGGGAGTGCAGGGATATTCACATCCTAAAAACCTCTGGTTAGGAGACCCAATGTGCATTGTAATACAGTCCCTGACAGAAACAAACACTTCTTCAAAGAAAGGGCTAATTATAAACTAATTATAAAACACTTCCAGTTGACATCCCCATTTAGCCTAGGCAGGATACACTATGGCACGGCCTGCAAACATGGACAGTGCTGCCAGACCTTTTCCCATACCCAGCTCAGCATCCTGCACCTCTTCCCTAAGTACAGGGAACTACAGGATTTGGTCCACTGCAGGACAAGGGCAGGGAGACCTGTTCCTCCTGGATGTCCCCCTGCCCCGCAGTCCCTACACAGAGGGGCTTCACAGTTACAGCCCGAGACACCCACCTGCATCCACACAAAGAAGGCACAACCTGCAGGGGAGTATCTTCTCAAGGAGAAGGAGGCTCCCAGCATCTGCTGCATCATTCATGGTGAATGGGTGGTGAGGCTGGAGCTCACATCTGCTGGACGCACTGCCTAATATGAGTCAGAAATGTTATCTAGGGTGTTAAAAGTAAACTTTTGTTTGCACTTACAGAGGAAGAAAATACATCCAGACACCATACAAGAAAAAAAAATAAATAAAAAGGAAAGGATAAATACAATCCATTAGCAAATTAAATAAAATCAAGGTTGGGACTGTGTTTTTGGTGGCATTGGTTTTTACAAGAGCCCCACGCTCCAGCCTCAGAGGTCACTGGTGAGGCAGGATGCTGCCTTTATACTGCTCCTTTGGTGCTCTGCTTTACAGTGGAGATTAATTTAGAAAAAAGAAAAAAAGGATTATTGAAAAAAAAACTTACCCCTCTCTCTCCTCCACCACCCTCCCAAAGCAGTGATGGGGGATAATGAACTGCTGGGACTGTCATCCAAAGAGTGCTTAATGACAGTATTCACTCCGTGTGTGTAGAATTGGCTGTTCTCAGAGCTCTCATTATGAATAGTTTTCAAGCTGTTTTGACTATTTTCTGTTACAAAGAGGAACTCACTGCTGGCTGCCTATTTTCATCACTGAAGCCAGCCAATGTAATCCACACGGAGCTGTGACACCATGGCCAACAACTAATGCTCCCATTCTCTCACCTCCAATTTATGGCAGTACAGAAGGACCAGGCTCTCCTTCCCTGTCCCTTGCCTTCACTGCTTCTTTTTTGGGCTCACACTCAGGTTTTGTAGGTGATGCTTCTCTAAACTTTCTGGATACAGTGTCCCAAGTCTCATCCCCTTGTGGTGCTGGATCCACGGGTGTCCATGGCACTGCCGAGCCTGCCCCTCCGAATGTCCACTTTTGGGGGCTGTGAGTCCTCACTGCAGGCTTGGCAAGGGGAAGGGGACCCAGCCTGAGCTTCATCTGTGCTGCAGAGACACCAAGAAGATGCGCTAAAGCAATCTGTTCTCCCATCTTTTCGCAGACCCTTTGCCGTGAGACACAATATTTCGGAGGGGCAGCTGAAATCTTGCTGGTGTTAATTTAGTTTCGGTCTGCTCGCTGTTAACTTTGGGCTCGCTGCGCTTTTTGTGGCTCCTTTTCTTTAAAGAAAGCTTATTTCTCTTGAAACAGGGCGAGAAGCAGCTTGGCATCACAGACACTTTAAAGATGTTTGAACATTTGCAAGCGGAAGCAAACACATTTTTTTAAATATTATGAAAAGCACCTTGAACAACAACTTCTCAGCAAGATCCTCTCTCGGGCTCCACCCTTTGCTGCAGGAGCCCTTCACTTGGCCTGGGAGCAGCTGAGGCCCAGTGCTTCCCTCCACACTTCTGTGCTGCATCTCAGAATCCTGTTCTGGGCAGGCCATCCCCAGGGGCAGGACAGGGACTTAGGGCACAGAGCAGGAGATAAGCTCTGCAGAATCCAAATATTATTAAAATTATGAGGGACAACCCACAGCAGCTCCTTTCTGCGTTCGCACTCAACTGCCAGCCTTGGGGAGTGGCTCATAAAAATAAAGAGGAAAATAAGTTCACAACATACTTCAGCATTGCCAAGTGAGCAGTGGTTCCTGAGCCACTCCTGGGCCTCTCTGAGGTTTTCAGGTATTGTTTCACTGTACTCTACTTACATGAAATTGGGATATGACTTGTCTTTGTCTTTCCCTAAATAAGACTTTCATATCAATGCCTTGATTTCCTGGTCAACATGAAACTTGAGGAATGGTTTTATTTGTAATGAATTGTGAGGAAAATTAGGGGTAGCTAAGCACAAAAAATGTACATGTCTGCTAATGATTTTTTCATAAAAAGCCTTTTTCTGGCTAAAAGCCTTTCCTTTCTAGTATTTTGACTCTCCACATACAGATCAGTCTTCACTTGTCTTCTTATCCCTTCTGACACAGTGCCACGTTCCTTGTGTTTCTCCACTGATTTTTCTTGGTAGAGCTGTGTCCCTGCCAGCTGCCTGATCACAGGCACACAAATCACAGCCTCCAGGCATGGGAGCACTGATGGCCAGCAGAGACCATTAGATCATCTCACCTGACCTTCCCTGATGCAGGGCCACGGCTGGCATTCAATTACTCCTTACCAAGCCCGGTAACTCCTGTTTGGCTCAAGTGTATGGGGCAGAAATGTGTCCTGTCTGTGTCTAAATATATCAAAGGCAAGGGAATGCATGGCTCTCCTGGGTAGTTTAATCTTTATTAACATTCGCTTTTTTAAAGGTCTGTTTGATTCACAATTTGAATTTGTCTGGCTTCAGCTTCCAGGCGCAGGCTCGTGCGATGCCTTTCTCCTCTAGATTAAACAGCTTTTTAATACCTGCCTTTCTCTCCCCATGAAGGTACCTCACACAGCACAATTAAGTCACCTCTTGATCTTCTTTTTAATAAGCTAAACAAGCTGAGCTCCTCCAGTTTCACACTGTAAGACATTCCCCCAGCCCTTCCCAAGGATCAAATCTCTAATTCCGCCTGATCCCATGCCGGGGGGGGATGCGTGGTGAAGCAGCCCTGCACAGCTGATGAAATTAAGAAGCTCACAGGAGATGGCAGCTTCTCTTTGTTGCCTGCTTCCCTAGCCAGCCTGTATTTTTGGGGAGACTGCTTAGAGGTGTCCAGTAATGTTTTACACCCCTCCAGGGACTCCTCCCATCAAGCTCCCCAGCTGAGCAAAGGGGAGGCAGTACCACAGCTGGCCCCACATGTATGTAGTAGATGCCAGATGATCACTTAAGGCTGTTTCCTTGTGTAGGGAATTTGGGATGTTCTTAGAGCCATCACCTGCTTTACACCACACTACCACACCAAGCCATCCCCATCAACTTTAGCCATCCCTAAAATTCATAACTCCCTGTGGTTTTAAATGGCTTCCTCAAGTTTTAAGCCTTTCCTCATTCAATATTGACCTAGAGGAACAATAAAACTGCATTGGCAAAAAATGGAAGCCAATGCCCATGCAATGCTGCACACACATTATTGGCAAGAGTCATAACTTTTGATCCATTTTTTAATATGTTTCCTTCTGAACTGAAGCCCAAGTGCCCCAGCCAGTGCATGCAGGGATGGGGATATTTTGGATCATGCAGCTTTACAACCAGCCAGGCCACAAGATGGATTTTAGCCAGGGGCTTCAGCAATACGATTTCACACAGTGTTATAACACTTTAGCTGGGAGAGTAGGCAGGGCCCCTTGTGCTCTCCACCGGGTATTTGTCCTGCCTGCAAATCAATTACAGCAGACACGGCGTGCATTAGGATTGCTGCTTGGCACCTATTTCAGCCCTGATATATGTTGCTCTGGTCCGCAACAAACGACTCAGATAAACCTCCAGGAGGTCGTGTCTGTCAGCAAGGTTTTTATTAGGTGAGTCGAGCCCATTCTCACAACGGTAGGGCTACCTGGCAGAAAATTGTAAGCTGTTTCCCTCGGAGGGGGCGAGCCCTAAATGAGTTTCCTGGTCTCACTTTGGGAACACACTCAGATATTAAAGGGACCAGAGAGTATCATTACTGCCAGGTGATAAAAACAACCACTATTTGGGAAGACTGATGGCCTTTGTAAAAGCTCCCAACAGAAGCTTCATTCTGCACAGTGGATAATAACAGCCGTCTTGGGCTGAAATCCCAAAGCAGCTGCATTTTCCAAGGCTACAAAAGTGACTTCAGGATTCCTGGCGCCACATTGCTCAAGCATCACTTTTTGGCAGTCACAAAGCCCAAGAGCAGTTAATATTCTTCAATGATCACAGCTTAAAGATGTCATCTGCTCCCTCCCCACTTGCAGCTCTGCTTTCAGGATTGCCTCCCTGTCTCAGCAAGGGTGATGTGCCAGCAAGAGCAGAGGCTACCTGGGGCAGGAAAGATAGCAAACACATCTTCCCCCTTGCAATAGGAAGTGGAAGGTTTAAGTCTTAGCTCTGCCACTAAAATAGCTGCTAGCTTGCATTATGACATCATGAGGACATCATTGTATCACACTATAGACATGACCTTGCCTGACAGCTTGTGCTCTGGGAGCAGGCTGCACCTTCTGGTACCATCTCCAGCCCACTTTCACTATTTTCAGTCCCCTGCCTGGCAGTCACAGCTTCCTGGCCACTGGTCCTGGGCAAGGCACAGGCTGGGACATCTCATTTTCCTGCCACTCTCCTGGCCACGGCCACATTGAGCAAATTGTCCCAGCTGAGAAACAGCCACCCTGCTCAGGAGCTGCTGGAATCTTTCCAGGGTTTTGCCAGGCCTCGGACCAAAGCTCCTCAACAAGTACAGCTGGGTGCTGCTAAGATGCCCACTGATCTAACAACCAGCATAACATGCAGTTTATTTCTGTGGCCATTTCCTACAGCCTTTTCCATTCCCATATCCCTAGTCCCACAGGTGACCCTGTGAGAGCCCAGAGGGAAGGTGGAGCAGCATAGGGATATGGTGAGGCCATGATGTTCCATCACCCCACCACTGTGGCAGACCCAGAAACCTGGAGGAAGGTCTAAGCTACAGGGATGCCTCTTACCAGTGTCCCTGCCTCGGGGCAGAGGCTGAAATGGGAGCAACATTCACTGAAGGGCAAATAAAAAAGCCACAATACATTCCCACTCTGTCCCATTTGCACCCCACCTTGTCAGCACAGGGGTGTCGTGTGGGAGAGCAGGGGTGCTGGCCAGCCCCTTGCTGGGCTGGAGCCTGTGCACAGCAGCCACAGGCTGGCTCCTGCACCACAGCTGTCCCACACGGGGACTAGCTTCAGTTTGCTTTCACAAGGTGCCCCATTGCCGGTGTCACTTGCATTCATCCCTGACACCTATTCATCCAGCTCAAGTGCTTTCTTCTACGTGGGTTTTCTTGGCTGCTTTCTCTAGATGAAGATTTTCTGAAGACTGCTGGTTCCCTTTGTAACCTTTCAAGAGTCCTCTCTGTATGAAGTTCTCTTCACATCATCTCCAACAGATGCAGGCAATAAAGTCACAGCAGATTTACGAGTTTGAGAATCTCATTATATCTATCTACCCATCAGGAAAAGGAGCTGTCTTTAAAACAGGCAGGGGATGGATTTTGCTGCTACCTATTGTTTAAAAAGATGAAGAAACCCTCTTCAATCCTTCCCAGCCACGACTGTGTAAAAACATCCTCTAAATTCACCAAGGACAATGCCAGCCTATGCCAACATCAGGACACAGTCCCACAGCTCTTTGGAAAGGCAAGAGCACCCGGCTCCATGTCTGTGCATCTCAGCCAGTGCCTCAGTTGGCTCCAGCTTCAGGCCCAGCCACAATGCTGCTATGGATGACAATCATTCCAGGCAGACTGTGCTTTTGGAGCCCTGTTAGAAAGAAGTTAGAACAGCTTGTGAAGGACAACGGCAGCTCATTTTCTGCCTATGGAGGTGAACATCCTCAGCAAACTGCAGGGTGGGACAGGGAGCTTCTCACATGGTGCCCATGCCCTTAAGGTCCCCAAAACCATGACACCGTGCCCATAAAGCATACAGGTTTTGCTATGGAGCCCAAAAAGGATGACCATCATAAACTCCACACCACAGTCCTCCACCCTGGCAACAGCTTGCCATGAAGGACAAAGGCTGCAAGTAAGCAAGGCAGAAAAAAGAGAACCAGGGGGACTGATAGTTTTCAGAAGTCAGGTGTCAGGAAAGAGGTGACAATCCCCTGTCCCACCCTATGCAGCACTGAAGCCACTGCCCTAATAAGCTCTCAAAGCAAGCACTCACTCCCAGGCTCCGTGGGAGTAGTGCAGACAGCTCCTTGCCTGTTCCCATGCTCTTCACTGCTGCTTTCCCAGCAGCCAGGCCAGCTCTCCTCCAGGGAGCTCCCATCTGCCTGTGCCTGTGGGGATGGGGGTTTGCACCAGGAAGGGCTGACACTAGAGACACTCAGAGGCAGAAGCTTCTGGGTAGTGCTGGAGAGGGTTAAACAAGCACATTAGCAGGATCCAGCCTGGTGGATCATGGTAATGGGTCATGTGTTTGCCATGTTCCTCGACCACATCAGTCAGGGATTTGTAATGGCTGAAGTCCCCACTTGGGAAATACATTTTCCAGGCATGGTTCCAGTCAAAAGGCAGCTCTGCAGCCCTATTGTAAGCATGATTTTGAAGCTTATTTGCAAACGGTCAGAGACCTGTCTAGCATTTCTCCCAGCCCAGCTCATTCCTAAATCGCTCGGCAGCCCCTTCCTGTGCTCAGCCTTGGAGACAGAGAAGTCCTTGGGCTCATTCCCAAGTCTGTGCTGAGTTACTTTGTTCAGGGCAGGTTGGGAGGGGGGCACCAGGATGTAACAGACATCTGACATGAAATTGTGGCTTCTGCAAGGTCAGAAAGGCTTTGGTCAGCAGCTTACAGTCACAATTTCAGCTTGAAAATGTTGGTGTCTGGGGCCTTCAGTCACTCCCTGCCCTGTTTCACAGATCTGGTGCCTCTTTCTCTGCAAACAAAACAAATCAGTTTTGATCTTTCCCATCAGCCTCTTTTGCAAACACACATCCCGTGCGACATCTCTGCTCATACATCAAAACACTTGGAGAAACAAAGCAGAAACCTGTCAACTAAAAAATTAATTAGGATAGAACTCTGATTCTGAACAAATAAGTAAAAACTCCACCTCCCTCCAGCTCTTTAAGCAAAAATCTCCATGCAAGGATTAACTGCCAGTGAGCAGTAACAGCCATTTCATTTGGAAGGTGACTAGTCTAGCTGAAATGTCAGAGTTTACTTTGCAAACACTTTCTGGTTTTTTGACAAAAGAAGAGGGAAAAAGCTCACCCTTGACCATTGCAAATCCTCACTGCTATATGAAGCAAAACACTGTGTCCCATCTGAGAATATTAGTTTGTGATGATATTTTATCTCATGCTGATGTAATTTGTGAGCCGTGGTGAGGCACAGCCTGTGTTCAAAGAGTCACTGCATGTATAGCACTAAATCCAGGCCCCGATGGAATGGGAGCCCCCATCTGCAATGCCCCTGGCCTTGGCTGGCTGGGCCCTGTGCTGGGGATGCAGCTGTGCTTTAGCACCACCTGGACCCTGCAGCTCAGAGCACCCAACTCACTCTTGGACTGAGTGAGTGTGCAGCAAATGAGGGGCTGGCCATTCACAGGAACTTTCACCCCTGCAAACCTCTTGACAACAACAGCAGCTGGGATGAGCAGCACTTCCATGAGCCATGCCAGAGGAGGAAGGCTTTGGAGGGGAGCAGTTGTGGGGCACTGGCTGAATGGCAGCTTGCAGCAGAGGTTCTGGAGTGCTGCAAGAGCAAGGGCTCCACACAAACACAAGTGCACCACAGCCCAGGTGCTCCCAGGCCACCGTGCCAGCAAATGGTCCAATGCCAGAGTGTAGGACTCCACAATGTCCCTGTGGTCCCAGTGATGGGGCAGCAGTGACATCGATGGAGCATCTCACTGGTTCCGAGCTGGAAGGAGACAGGGAGCTGCGGCCCCACTGTAGGCTAGCAGTGACCATTACCAGCATACCAGCTTCTGCCTCTTCCCTTAGCACAGCATAAAATACAGCTGATAGAGGAGTTTTGGTGCAATCTACAGACAGATTTCAGTGCAAGAGTCAGCAAAAATGTCTTCTGCTTGAAAGAAAAAAAAGCCTATCAGGAGCAGAGACAACATCTGATTTAGAAGAGAGGGGGGAAAACCAATCTGCAAAGAAAAGAGACAACAGTTTTGGCCAACACGCCATGGCATCCATTAAATAAAACAACCTGTCATTTGCATTCACTTGGCAAGTGACTAGACCTGAACTTGGCTGCACACTTGATGATCCACCATTACTTTCCAGGGAGGAGGTTGAAATATTCTTATCCCTATTCATTAGGCCAAAGTAATTCTCTTAATGCCACTGAACCAGCCATGGACAAGATGCTGCACATAATGTCATTGGCAGTGTTGCTAAATGAAATCCCTCTGCAAGCAGTCAGGGGAATCAATACTCACAGTAATTTGTCCTTCCAAGTTTTCCTCCCACGCCATCTTATTTGTGGTGTCAGCCTGTGCCAGCTCCATCTACCGCAGCCATGTGTGCGGCATGGAGGGTCCTGGGGCTGGGTGGGTGCCTCATTTAGGTGCTCTGCCTCTGCTACTCTCCTCCATTTGGGAGACTCATGGGCAGCACCTCTGTACAGCCCAGCATGTTGTCAAGGGGCAGGCAGGCTTTGTTGTAGGACTGATCAGGAGCCAGAAGAGAGATATGAAGTGCTCCCCCCTGGCTCCTTCCAGTACAAAGGGCTGATTTTATAACACATATCAGAATAGAATCATGGCTTTTTCCAGTAATTGGAAATACAGAAAAGCCTTCATTAAATTATTAGCCAGAAATTCAGCTTCTGTTAGATGATGCTGCCACACCACGGCAAACATGTCAGGCCATCAGTGAGCACAGGGCCCAGGGACAATCCAGCCCTCACACATTAGCTGGAGTAAATCTTTATTGCTTCCTGAGCCCTTGCTTTGGAACACATTAAACATCAATATTGCAGCACTCAATGTCACCCAATATTATATCAAATCATTAGCAGAAGGTTAATCATTACAAAAATAAGAGGTCTCAGATGACAAAACACTCATTTCCTATGTGAAAGCACTACCATTACCACAGCAGCACAAAGGTTCAGGCTCGGTGGCACTGCTCGCTACCTGAATGTGCCACTGTGACTGGTAGGTGTAGCTAGAAGGGCCCCTGTCTGTCCACTGTCAGAAGATGGGACATGCCCAAGGGACAGACGAGTACCATCCAAATCCCATCTCTCCCAGCCAGCCCAGTGGCAGAAACCTCCCTCAGGATTAGGCCTGAAATTGGATTCCAGTTGCAGCCTTCGTCACCCCACAGTGCAGCCAGCCAGGAGCCCTGCAAACCCAGAGAGGTCTGCACAGCAGGAGGGCCCCTTCAGAGCTCTGTCCTGTCATAAAAAAATATATATTACCAAGTTCAAACCCTTGTGTTTCTTTTCTGCTGGCATAATAACTTTGAAATGTATTATTGCTGAGACACTCGCCTCTCTCTCGCTGCCAACAACTCCCAGGAGAAAAGCACTAGCAGAAGAAAAAAACTTTTTACAGCTTCTTCATAAAAGAAGTCAGCAATCCACTGGACCTAATCAACTTTTCCTAGAGATGACGGGAACAGAGCTTCAGCTGCAGTACACCAGTAGAACCTCGTTGGTATGTCACAGAGAAGGCTCCTAATGTGCTCTCTGTCTTAGCTGGTCTCTGCCATGGAAGCAAAATTTTGTGTTGCTGCCTCCTCTGCCAGCTGTTCTAGGAAAGGGTGGAGGACCAATACCGAAGTCTAGGAAGAACTAATAGGAAAAGAGAAGCACTTAAGTAAAACCACTCACTAACACTATAGATCTCCTTACCAGGTCAGCCTGCCAGTGCATCAGCACAGCTGGATGGTGTGTGTGAAGAGAACCCACAGCTGATTTAGGATAACAGCCTAAATCAGGTGGTTTTAGGCTGCTCTTTTCACTCAGCCACAGAACACTGGTGCCAGAAATCTCAGCAAGAGCCACATTAGTGGCTGGTCTTTCCACTGCCAGGAGCTGTGTCGTCTGCAGGAGAAGACTTCCATTTCAGAAAGCACCTGATGGCTTCCGAGCTAATTTTCACTGTTCCCAGAGATAAAGGCAGCCACAGATGTGGTTAGAACTTTGATTTTTTTTTTTAAATCATTTGAGAAATCATCTTGCCAGAGAACAGTTGGAAATGACAGTCCTAAGCAGCTCAGAGGCAGCTCAGCTGGCACACTTCAAAATAAGGCCATTGTATTAAGCATTTAAACTGGAAAAATTAATGGTTTGGCAGTGAGACACTGGATCAAAAACTGATGCTGTCCGGGTGTTTTGCAAGTAGGCAAGGACTAAGGGCATGAAGTGGAGCTGAGCTGGCCCAGCATGCTGCTCAGCTCTGCAGAATGAGGGCTGAGCCAGGTAGGGTGCCCCTGCCATGGGCAGCTCGGACCTCAGCCAGCAGCACCCCATGTCTCTTTGCCTGGCTGCATCCTGGTTCCCTTCACCTGTCACCAGGGACACCAGCACTCTCTGGCCCAGCAGCACATTCAGACATGGAGTGTGGGAGAGCATCCTGCCCAGCAAGTCAGGGATCTCAATCCACGCTGCAAAATCTGGATCCTGATGCTGTTGTTTCTGGGGAGTGTGCTGGCTGCACCACTGGGCAGCTACAATCACCTGGGAAACCAAGTCAGTGGTTTGGGGCAGACCACAGGGGACTACTTCTTCCTTTCTTTCAATTCCTAGCAGAGAAATAGAAAGGCAAGTGTAATCAATTTGGCATGTATCTATTTACTATGAGCACATACAAAAGACTCATAACAGATCTCCTCCCCCACCTTTGGCAGCCAGCCTACATGCTGGCAAGCAAAAGATGTTATCTTAAAGATTCACTGCAATACCCTGAGTCATGCTGGAAGTTTGAATTCACCAGGAAGCCGGCTGAAGTCAAGGTCCTAGTGCAGGGATGTTGCCTTCCTTTGTACTGCTCATACACGATGTTCACCGGGTCAAATGCTCCACACCACCAGCACCAAGGGGGCTCACGGAGAGCAACACTTCACCCGCCTGTTCCAAAGAGTAGGAAATATGAGCATCCAGTCCTGGCCCTGGGACCAAGATTACAACAGCACTGCTCCACCAAATTTCTGCCTCGGCCAACTGGGCTTTAATTGGAATTCCAGCGAAACCTCACCTTCCTTTGCACGGTCCCTGGGGGCAAGTGAGGTTGCTGAGGTGGCTGCCTTGGGGTGCCGGGCTGTGGGAGACGCTGTAAGCCAGGGTATGTGACAGAGGAGCAAAGGCAGTGGAGCTAAACTGATTTTCATCAGCTAAGGAACTACCTCATGGTTGGGCAACAGAGCATAGCCACTCAAGGGAGGAATAGCAAATTCAAAGCCCAGCATTAACACAGTGCTCAGCTGAGCAGCTCAAGGACTCTGAGGAGGAGAAATTCAAGCCATGCAGCTGCCTTAAATCAGGAGGATTTGGAAAAACGAGAGCTTTTACATGTCCTCATCAGGCAAACTCAGACTTATGCAGCAGAAACCTAAACTTTTCTGGGGGAAGAGGACTGCTTCTCCCAGACTGCACCATTTTCTATAAAAGCAGGTATTTGTTCCCACTATTTCAGTGACAGTCACTTTTCCGAGTAGCCAGAGCTCAGCAGAAATAAAGTCCTATGGTCTCTGCAGATGATGGGATACTGCATACCTCAGTAGCCCTGAGTAAACAGCAGAGCCTGGACCACAAAACATGTTTAAACCAGTCTGTCCAGCAACAAGTTTTCAGCCACCCCTGGGCAGAAAACCAGCACAGCAAAATGCTGCATCACTGAAATCCATTTGAGGGAAAAGGCGCTCACAGGGAGCTCTGCAGTCTGCAGTGGCACAGAGGCCCTGGATGTACATTGGAAACACATTCTGGGGAGAGGCAAACATAAAGTGTATCATGTTATGGTCATCTGCAAACTACCAGATGGAATTAGCACATTTGTGGCAGTTGTTAGTTATTACAAAGAGATGTATAGATCTGAAGGCTAAAGGATCAGATAAAATCATTTCATATGAACTCGTGCAAGACACAGGGCACAGAAACACAATCCCATAATTTCTGTCTGACCCCAAGCTTGTCTCTTAGAGAGATCTACAATCTGCATTTGAAGATACCTAAGGATGGAAACTCTTCCATCCTTCCAAACATATTAGCAGGGAATCTTAAGCATTAACAAGGGAGACACCCCATTTTCACCTGTCTTCATCTTTCAAGCATTGTGTATTGTTATGCTTTTGTCCTCTAAATTAAACGTCTCTGCTCCCAGAAGGCTTATTTCTAAATAAGTACTTAGAGATGATGATCCAGTCACCTCTTAACCTTTCCTTTGTTACGCTAAATTAGTTTAAACTTCCTTCAGGGTTCTCTTCAGAGAAAGTTTTCCAGCCCCTGAACCTTCTTCTCTCCCAAGGCAACCCCTGGCAACCCCTCTGGCCTCACTGCCCCACCAAAGGAGCTGCTTGATTGAACAGGAAGCCAAAGCTGATTAAGCAAATCACTCTGGAAGGTAAGGAAATATGCTGCTGGACACACCCCTGGTGTCCTGAGGCTTCTACAAAACTTCCTTGTCCCAGCCTGGATACGCTGATCCCCGACCATCATTCCTCCGTGAGTGGCCTGCCAATGGCACCCTGCCTGCTGTCCCTGCTGCTGCCATCACCCCAGCCCATGGCCCCGGCTTTCCAGCACCAAGGGAGATGCTGTGCACAGCCAAATCTGTTAAGCAATTAATTAACAGTGATAATTAACCTCTTCGATTACTTTTATGCCTTCCCAAGAAAACTCTGGGGTGCTTTTGTTTACTTGCTGTGTGGCAACTGCTTGATGGATTTATATGAAGTAAATTAATAAATAGGAAGCACCCATGTAAAGAAATAATTGGAAGGACCTAATGTTACTGATTAAATTATCCATTCAAAAAGCAAGCTTTTCAGCAAAGCTTTTTTCTTCTCTCCTACATCTACACATCAGGAGTTCAGTGCCTGCCAGGCCATCTCTCCCTGTGCCGACGCATCCCTCCTTAAAGCCCATCTCTGCCACAGCGCTTCAAAGGCACGCGGCGGTGGCTGACAGCGAGGATGACATTTGTCACGCTGACCTTCACCACCGCATCATTCCCCCCGCTGTCCCACACCCGTCTTCTGCCCACGCCTCCGTGGCTGCCCCCCCGAGTCCCACACTGACATTTCCAGCTCCCAGCGCAGGGACTGTCCGGCTTCAGCAGGAGAGCGGGGCCTC